>NW_024543550.1:0-83308 GCF_018167655.1 Microtus oregoni | reverse complement strand
TACTCAGGGTGCTGGGTGCTCAGTGCTCAGGGTGCTGGGTGCTCAGTACTCAGTGCTCAGGATGCTGGATGCTCATTGCTCAGGGTGCTGGGTGCTCAGTGCTCAGGGGTGCTCAGTGCTCAGTGCTCAGTACTCAGGGTGCTGGGTGCTCAGTACTCAGGGTGCTGGGTGCTCAATGCTCGGGGTACCCGGTGCTCAGTGCTCGGGGTGCTCGGTGCTCAGTACTCAGGGTGCTGAGTGCTCAGTGCTCAGGGTGCTGGGTGCTCAGTGCTCAGGGTGCTGGGTGCTCAGTTCTCGGGGAGCTCGGTGCTCAGTACTCAGGGTGCTGGGTGCTCAGTACTCAGGGTGCTCAGTACTCAGTACTCAGGGTGCTGGGTGCTCAGTGCTTGGGGTGCTGGGTGCTCAGTGCTCAGTACTCAGGGTGTTGGGTGCTCAGTGCTCAGGGTGCTGGGTGCTCAGTACTCAGCGTGCTGGGTGCTCAGTACTCAGGGTGCTGGGTGCTCAGTACTCAGTATGCTGGGTGCTCAGTGCTCGGGGTACCCGGTGCTCAGTGCTCGGGGTGCTCGGTGCTCAGTACTCAGGGTGCTGAGTGCTCATTGCTCAGGGTGCTGGGTGCTCAGTGCTCAGGGTGCTAGGTGCTCAGTGCTCAGCGTGCTTGATGCTCAGTACTCAGGGTGCTGGGTGCTCAGTGCTCAGGGTGCTGGGTGCTCAGTGCTCAAAGTGCTGGTTGCTCAGTACTCAGGGTGCTGGGTGCTCAGTACTCAGGGTGCTGGGTGCTCAGTACTCGGGGTGCTGGGTGCTCAGTGCTCAGGGTGCTGGGTGCTCAGTGCTCAGCGTGCTTGATGCTCAGTACTCAGGGTGCTGGGTGCTCAGTGCTTGGGGTGCTGGGTGCTCAGTACTCAGGGTGCTGGGTGCTCAGTGCTCAGGGTTCTGGGTGCTCAGTGCTCAGGGTGCTGGGAGCTCAGTACTCAGTGCTCAGTTTGCTGGGTGCTCAGTGCTCGGGCTGCAGGGTGCTCAGTGCTCAGGGTGCTGGGTGCTCAGTACTCAGGGTGCTGGGTGCACAGTGCTAGGGGTGCTGGGTGCTCAGTGCTCGGGGTCTGGGTGCTCAGTATTCAGGGTGCTGGGTGCTCAGTACTCAGGTGCTGGGTGCTCAGTGCTCAGTGTGCTGGGTGCTCAGTTCTCTGGGTGCTGGGTGCTCAGTTCTCAGGGTGCTGGGTGCTCAGTGCTCTGGGTGCTGGGTGCTCAGTGATCGGGGTGGTGGGTGCTGAGTGCTCAGGGTGCTGGGTGCTCAGTGCTCGGGGTGCTCGGTGCTCAGTGCTCAGGGTCCTGGGTGCTCAGGGCTCGGGGTGCTGGGTGCTCAGTGCTCAGTACTCAGGGTGTTGTGTGCTCAGTGCTCAGGGTGCTGGGTGCTCAGTACTCAGCGTGGTGGGTGCTCAGTACTCAGGGTGCTGGGTGCTCAGTGCTCAGGGTGCTGGGTGCTCAGTGCTCAGGGTGCTGGGTGCTCAGTGCTCGGGAGCTCGGTTCTCAGTACTCAGGGTGCTGGGTGCTCAGTACTCAGTGCTCGGGGTCCTGGGTGCTCGGTGCTCAGGGGTGCTGGGTGCTCAGTACTCAGGGTGCTGGGTGCTCATTCTCGGGGTGCTGGGTGCTCAGTGCTCGGGGTGCTTTGTGCTCAGTGCTCGGGGTGCTGGGGGCTCAGTACTCAGGGTGCTCGGTTCTCAGTACTCAGGGTGCTGGGTGCTCAGTGCTCAGGGGTGCTGGGTGCTCAGTGCTCAGGGTGCTGGGTGCTCAGTGCTCGGGGAGCTCGGTGCTCAGTACTCAGGGTGCTGGGTGCTCAGTACTCAGTGCTCGGGGTGCTGGGTGCTCAGTGCTCGGGGTGCTGGGTGGTCAGTGCTCAGTGCTCAGGGTGCTGGGTGCTCAGTGGCTCAGTGCTCAGGGTGCTGGGTGTTCAGTACTCAGGGTGCTGGGTGCTCAGTACTCAGGGTGATCTGTTCTCAGTACTCAGGGTGCTGGGTGCTCAGTGCTCGGGGTGCTGGGTGCTCAGTACTCGGGGTGCTCAGTACTCAGGGTGCTGGGTGCTCAGTACTCAGGGTGCTGGGTGCTCAGTGGTCGGGGGTGGTCGGTGCTCAGTACTCGGGGTGCTGGGTGCTCAGTACTCGGGGTGCTGGGTGCTCAGTGCTCAGGGTGATCTGTTCTCAGTACTCAGGGTGCTGGGTGCTCAGTGCTCGGGTGCTGGGTGCTCAGTACTCGGGGTGCTCAGTCTCAGGGTGCTGGGTGCTCAGTACTCAGGTGCTGGGTGCTCAGTGGTCGGGGTGGTCGCTGCTCAGTACTCGGGGTGGGCTGGGTGCTCAGTACTCGGGGTGCTGGGAGCTCAGTGCTCAGGGTGCTGGGTGCTCAGTGCTCGGGGTGCTGGGTGCTCAGTGCTCAGGTGCTGGCTGCTCAGTGCTCAGGGTGCTGGGTGCTCAATACTCAGGGTGCTAGGTGCTCAGTACTCAGGGTGCTCAGTGCTCAGTACTCAGCGTGCTGGGTGCTCAGTGCTCAGGGTCCTCGGTGCTCAGTACTCAGGGTGCTCAGTGCTCAGTACTCAGCGTGCTTTGTGCTCAGTGCTCAATGTGCTGGGTGCTCAGTACTCAGGGTTGCTGGGTGCTCAGTACTCAGGGTGCTGGGTGCTCAGTACTCAGGGTGCTGGGTGCTCAGTGCTCGGGTGCTCGGTGATCAGTACTCAGGGTGCTGGGTGCTCAGTGCTCAGGGTGCTGGTTACTCAGTACTCAGGGTGCTGGGTGCTCAGTGCTCAGGGTGCTGGGTGCTCAGTGCTCACGGTGCTGGGTGCTCAGTCCTCAGGGTGCTGGGTGCTCAGTCCTCAGGGTGCTGGGTGCTCAGTACTCAGGGTGTTTGGTGCTCAGTACTCAGGGTGCTCAGTGCTCAGTACTCAGGGTGCTGGTTGCTCAGTGCTCGGGGTGCTCGGTGCTCAGTACTCAGGGTGCTTGGTGCTCAGTACTCAGGGTGCTGGGTGCTCAGTACTCAGGGTGCTGGGTTTTCATTATTGGGGTGCTGAGTGCTCAGTACTCAGGGTGCTGGGTGCTCAGTGCTCAGGGTGCTGGGTGCTCAGTACTCAGGGTGCTGGGTGCTCAGTACTCAGGGTGCTCGGTGCTCAGTACTCAGGGTGCTGGGTGCTCAGTGTCCAGGGTGCTGGGTACTCAGTACTCAGGGTGCTTGGTGCTCAGTACTCAGGGTGCTGGGTGCTCAGTGCTCTGGGTGCTGGGGTGCTCAGTGCTCAGGGTGCTGGGTGCTCAGTACTCAGGGTGCTGGGTGCTCAGTGCTCAGGGTGATCGGTGCTCAGTACTCTGGGTGCTGGGTGCTCAGTGCTCAGGGTGCTGGGTGCTCAGTGCTCAGGGTGCTGGGTGCTCAGTACTCAGGGTGCTGGTTGCTCAGTGCTCGGGGTGCTGGGTGCTCAGTGCTCAGGGTGATCGGTGCTCAGTACTCAGGGTGCTGGTGCTCAGTGCTCAGGGTGCTGGGTGCTCAGTCCTCAGGGTGCTCAGTGCTCAGGGGTGCTGGGTGCTCAGTGCTCGGGGTGCACGGTGCTCAGTACTCAGTGTGCTGAGTGCTCAGTACTCAGGGTGCTGGGGTGCTCAGTACTCATGGTGATGGGTGCTCAGTACTCAGGGGGCTGGGTGCTCAGTGCTCAGGGTGCTGGGTGCTCAGTGCTCAGGGTGCTGGGTGCTCAGTGCTCGGGGTGCTGGGTGCTCAGTGCTCGGGGGTGCTGGGTGGTCAGTGCTCAGTGCTCAGGGTGCTGGGTGCTCAGTACTCAGGGTGCTGGGTGCTCAGTACTCAGGGTGCTGGGTGCTCAGTTCTCAGGGTGCTGGGTGCTCAGTACTCTGGGTGTTGGGTGCTCAGTACTCAGGGTGCTGGGTGCTCAGTGCTTGGGGTGCTGGGTGCTCAGTGCTCAGGGTGCTGGGTGCTCAGTGCTTAGGGTGCTGGGTGCTCAGTACTCAGGGTGCTGGGTGCTCAGTCCTCAGGGTGCTGGGTGCTCAGTTCTCAGGGTGCTGGGTGCTCAGTACTCTGGGTGTTGGGTGCTCAGTTCTCAGGGTGCTGGGTGCTCAGTGCTCGGGGTGCTGAGTGCTCAGTGCTCAGGGTGCTGTGTGCTCAGTGCTCAGGGTGCTGGGTGCTCAGTACTCAGGGTGCTGGGTGCTCAGTCCTCGGGGGTGCTCCGTGCTCAGTGCTCAGGGTGCTGGGTGCTCAGTACTCAGGGTGCTCGGTGCTCAGTACTCAAGGTGCTGGATGCTCAGTGTTCAGGGTGCTGGGTGCTCAGTCCTCGGTGTGCTCCGTGCTCAGTGCTCAGGGTGCTGGGTGCTCAGTACTCAGGGTGCTGGGTGCTCAGTACTCAGGGTGCTGGGTGCCCAGTCCTCGGGTGCTCCGTGCTCAGTGCTCAGGGTGCTGGGTGCTCAGTACTCAGGGTGCTCGGTGCTCAGTACTCACGGTTTTCAGTGCTCAGGGTGCTGGGTGCTCAGTACTCAGGGTGCTCAGTGCTCAGTATTCGGGGTGCTGGGTGCTCAGTACTCAGGGTGCTCAGTGCTCAGTACTCGGGGTGCTGGGTGCTCAGTGCTCAGTGTTCTCAGTGCTCAGTGCTCGGGGTGCTGGGTGCGCAGTGCTCGGGGCGCTGGGTGCTCAGTGCTCGGGTGCTGGTGGCTCAGTACTCAGGGTGCTGTGTGCTCAGTGCTCAGTACTCAGCGTGCTGGGTGCTCAGTGCTCAGAGTGTTTGTGCTCAGTACTCAGGGTGCTGGGTGCTCAGTGCTCAGTGCTCAGGGTGCTCAGTGCTCAGGGTGCTCAGTGCTAGGGTGCTGGGTGCTCAGGGTGCTGGTGCTCAGTGCTCGGGGTGCTGGGTGCTCATTGCTCAGTGCTCAGGGTGCTGGGTGCTCAGTGCTCAGTGCTCAGGGTGCTGGTGTTCAGTACTCAGGGTGCTCTGTGCTCAGTGCTCAGGGTGCTGGGTGCTCAGTACTCAGGGTGCTGGGTGCTCAGTACTCAGGTTGCTCAGTGCTCAGTGCTCAGGGTGCTGGGTGCTCAGTGCTCAGTGCTCAGGGTGCTGGGGTGTTCAGTACTCAGGGTGCTCGGTGCTCAGTGCTCAGGGTGCTGGGTGCTCAGTACTCAGGGTGCTGGGTGCTCAGTACTCAGGGTGCTGGGTGCTCAGTACTCTAGTGCTGGGTGCTCAGTACTCAGGGTGCTGGGTGCTCAGTGCTCAGGGTGCTGGGTGCTCAGTCCTCAGGGTGCTGGGTGCTCAGTACTCAGGGTGTTGGTGCTCAGTACTCAGGGTGCTGGGTGCTCAGTGCTCAGGGTGCTGGGTGCTCAGTACTCAGGGTGCTGGGTGCTCAGTACTCTAGTGCTGGGTGCTCAGTACTCAGGGTGCTTGGTGCTCAGTACTCAGGGTGCTGGGTGCTCAGTACTCAGGGTGCTGGGTTCTCATTATTGGGGTGCTGGGTGCTCAGTATCAGGGTGCTGGGTGCTCAGTGCTCAGGGTGCTGGGTGCTCAGTACTCAGGGTGCTGGGTGCTCAGTACTCAGGGTGCTCGGTGCTCAGTACTCAGGGTGCTGGGTGCTCAGTGCTCAGGGTGCTGGGTACTCAGTACTCAGGGTGCTGGGTGCTCAGTGCTCAGGGTGCTGGGTGCTCAGTACTCAGGGTGCTGGGTGCTCAGTACTCAGGGTGCTGGTGCTCAGTGCTCAGGGTGATCGGTGCTCAGTACTCAGGGTGCTCAGTGCTCAGTGCTCAGGGTGCTGGGTGCTCAGTGCTCAGGGTGCTGGGTGCTCAGTACTCAGGGTGCTAGGTGCTCAGTGGTCGGGGTGCTGGGTGCTCAGTGCTCAGGGTGATCGGGTGCTCAGTACTCGGGGTGCTGGGTGCTCAGTACTCATTGTGCTGGGTGCTCAGTGGTCGGGGTGGTCGGTGCTCAGTACTCGGGTGCTGGGTGCTCATTACTCGGGGTGCTGGGTGCTCAGTGCTCAGGGTGATCTGTTCTCAGTACTCAGGGTGCTGGGTGCTCAGTGCTCGGGGTGCTGGGTGCTCAGTACTCGGGGTGCTCAGTACTCAGGGTGCTGGGTGCTCAGTACTCAGGGTGCTGGGTGCTCAGTGCTCAGGGTGCTCGGTGCTCTGTACGTTGGGTGCTCAGTACTCAGGGTGCTGGGTGCTCAGTGCTCAGGGTGCTGGGTGCTCAGTACTCAGGGTGCTGGGTGCTCAGTGCTCAGTACTCAGGTTGCTCAGTGCTCAGTGCTCGGGGTGCTGGGTGCTCAGTACTCAGGGTGCTGGGTGCTCAGTACTCAGGGTGCTGGGTGCTCAGTGCTCAGTACTCAGCGTGCTGGGTGCTCAGTGCTCGGGGTGCTGGGTCCTCAGTGCTCAGGGTGCTGGGTGCTCAGTACTCAGGGTGCTGGGTGCTCAGTGCTCGGGGTGCTGGGTCCTCAGTGCTCAGGGTGCTCAATGCTCAGTGCTCGGGGTGCTGGGTGCTCAGTGCTCGGGGTGCTGGGTGCTCAGTGCTCAGGGTGCTGGTTGCTCAGTACTCAGTGTGCTCAGTGCTCAGGGTGCTGGGTGCTCAGAACTCAGGGTGCTGGGTGCTCAGTACTCAGGGTGCTGGGTTCTCAGTACTCAGGGTGCTTGGTGCTCAGTACTCAGGGTGCTGGGTGCTCAGTGCTCAGGGTGCTCGGTGCTCAGTACTCATGGTGCTGGGTGCTTATTCTCGGGGTGCTGGGTGCTCAGTACTCAGGTTGCTCAGTACTCTGGGTGCACGGGGCTCAGTACTCATGGTGCTGAGTGCTCAGTACTCAGGGTGCTCGGTGCCCAGTTCTCAGGGTGCTCGGTGCTCAGTGTTTGGGGTGCTGGGTTCTCAGTACTCAGGGTGCTGGGTGCTCAGTGCTCAGGGTGCTGGGTGCTCAGTACTCAGTGCTCAGGATGCTGGATGCTCATTGCTCAGGGTGCTGGGTGCTCAGTGCTCAGGGTGCTCAGTGCTCAGTGCTCAGTACTCAGGGTGCTGGGTGCTCAGTACTCAGGGTGCTGGGTGCTCAATGCTCGGGGTACCCGGTGCTCAGTGCTCGGGGTGCTCGGTGCTCAGTACTCAGGGTGCTGAGTGCTCAGTGCTCAGGGTGCTGGGTGCTCAGTGCTCAGGGTGCTGGGTGCTCAGTTCTCGGGGAGCTCGGTGCTCAGTACTCAGGGTGCTGGGTGCTCAGTACTCAGGGTGCTCAGTACTCAGTACTCAGTATGCTGGGTGCTCAGTGCTCAGGGTGCTAGGTGCTCAGTGCTCAGCGTGCTTGATGCTCAGTACTCAGGGTGCTGGGTGCTCAGTGCTCAGGGTGCTGGGTGCTCAGTGCTCAAAGTGCTGGGTGCTCAGTACTCAGGGTGCTGGGTGCTCAGTACTCAGGGTGCTGGGTGCTCAGTACTCGGGGTGCTGGGTGCTCAGTGCTCAGGGTGCTGGGTGCTCAGTGCTCAGCGTGCTTGACGCTCAGTACTCAGGGTGCTGGGTGCTCAGTGCTTGGGGTGTTGGGTGCTCAGTACTCAGGGTGCTGGGTGCTCAGTGCTCAGGGTTCTGGGTGCTCAGTGCTCAGGGTGCTGGGAGCTCAGTACTCAGTGCTCAGTTTGCTGGGTGCTCAGTGCTCGGGCTGCAGGGTGCTCAGTGCTCAGGGTGCTGGGTGCTCAGTACTCAGGGTGCTGGGTGCACAGTGCTAGGGGTGCTGGGTGCTCAGTGCTCGGGGTCTGGGTGCTCAGTATTCAGGGTGCTGGGTGCTCAGTACTCAGGGTGCTGGGTGCTCAGTGCTCAGTGTGCTGGGTGCTCAGTTCTCTGGGTGCTGGGTGCTCAGTTCTCAGGGTGCTGGGTGCTCAGTGCTCTGGGTGCTGGGTGCTCAGTGATCGGGGTGGTGGGTGCTGAGTGCTCAGGGTGCTGGGTGCTCAGTGCTCGGGGTGCTCGGTGCTCAGTGCTCAGGGTCCTGGGTGCTCAGGGCTCGGGGTGCTGGGTGCTCAGTGCTCAGTACTCAGGGTGTTGGGTGCTCAGTGCTCAGGGTGCTGGGTGCTCAGTACTCAGCGTGGTGGGTGCTCAGTACTCAGGGTGCTGGGTGCTCAGTGCTCAGGGTGCTGGGTGCTCAGTGCTCAGGGTGCTGGGTGCTCAGTGCTCGGGGAGCTCGGTTCTCAGTACTCAGGGTGCTGGGTGCTCAGTACTCAGTGCTCGGGGTCCTGGGTGCTCGGTGCTCAGGGTGCTGGGTGCTCAGTACTCAGGGTGCTGGGTGCTCATTCTCGGGGTGCTGGGTGTTCAGTGCTCGGGGTGCTTTGTGCTCAGTGCTCGGGGTGCTGGGGGCTCAGTACTCAGGGTGCTCGGTTCTCAGTACTCAGGGTGCTGGGTGCTCAGTGCTCAGGGTGCTGGGTGCTCAGTACTCAGGGTGCTGGGTGCTCAGTACTCAGTGCTCGGGGTGCTGGGTGCTCAGTGCTCGGGGTGCTGGGTGGTCAGTGCTCAGTGCTCAGGGTGCTGGATGCTCAGTGCTCAGTGCTCAGGGTGCTGGGTGTTCAGTACTCAGGGTGCTGGGTGCTCAGTACTCAGGGTGATCTCTTCTCAGTACTCAGGGTGCTGGGTGCTCAGTGCTCGGGGTGCTGGGTGCTCAGTACTCGGGGTGCTCAGTACTCAGGGTGCTGGGTGCTCAGTACTCAGGGTGCTGGGTGCTCAGTGGTCGGGGTGGTCGGTGCTCAGTACTCGGGGTGCTGGGTGCTCAGTACTCGGGGTGCTGGGTGCTCAGTGCTCAGGGTGATCTGTTCTCAGTACTCAGGGTGCTGGGTGCTCAGTGCTCGGGGTGCTGGGTGCTCAGTACTCGGGGTGCTCAGTACTCAGGGTGCTGGATGCTCAGTACTCAGGGTGCTGGGTGCTCAGTGGTCGGGGTGGTCGCTGCTCAGTACTCGGGGTGCTGGGTGCTCAGTACTCGGGGTGCTGGGTGCTCAGTGCTCAGGGTGCTGGGTGCTCAGTGCTCGGGGTGCTGGGTGCTCAGTGCTGAGGGTGCTGGCTGCTCAGTGCTCAGGGTGCTGGGTGCTCAATACTCAGGGTGCTAGGTGCTCAGTACTCAGGGTGCTCAGTGCTCAGTACTCAGCATGCTGGGTGCTCAGTGCTCAGGGTCCTCGGTGCTCAGTACTCAGGATGCTCAGTGCTCAGTACTCAGCGTGCTTTGTGCTCAGTGCTCAATGTGATGGGTGATCAGTACTCAGGGTTGCTGGGTGCTCAGTACTCAGGGTGCTGGGTGCTCAGTACTCAGGGTGCTGGGTGCTCAGTGCTCGGGGTGCTCGGTGATCAGTACTCAGGGTGCTGGGTGCTCAGTGCTCAGGGTGCTGGTTACTCAGTACTCAGGGTGCTGGGTGCTCAGTGCTCAGGGTGCTGGGTGCTCAGTGCTCACGGTGCTGGGTGCTCAGTGCTCAGGGTGCTGGGTGCTCAGTCCTCAGGGTGCTGGGTGCTCAGTACTCAGGGTGTTTGGTGCTCAGTACTCAGGGTGCTCAGTGCTCAGTACTCAGGGTGCTGGTTGCTCAGTGCTCGGGGTGCTCGGTGCTCAGTACTCAGGGTGCTTGGTGCTCAGTACTCAGGGTGCTGGGTGCTCAGTACTCAGGGTGCTGGGTTTTCATTATTGGGGTGCTGGGTGCTCAGTACTCAGGGTGCTGGGTGCTCAGTGCTCAGGGTGCTGGGTGCTCAGTACTCAGGGTGCTGGGTGCTCAGTACTCAGGGTGCTCGGTGCTCAGTACTCAGGGTGCTGGGTGCTCAGTGTCCAGGGTGCTGGGTACTCAGTACTCAGGGTGCTGGGTGCTCAGTACTCAGGGTGCTGGGTGCTCAGTGCTCAGGGTGCTGGGTGCTCAGTGCTCAGGGTGCTGGGTGCTCAGTACTCAGGGTGCTGGGTGCTCAGTGCTCAGGGTGATCGGTGCTCAGTACTCAGGGTGCTGGGTGCTCAGTGCTCAGGGTGCTGGGTGCTCAGTGCTCAGGGTGCTGGGTGCTCAGTACTCAGGGTGCTGGTTGCTCAGTGCTCGGGGTGCTGGGTGCTCAGTGCTCAGGGTGATCGGTGCTCAGTACTCAGGGTGCTGGGTGCTCAGTGCTCAGGGTGCTGGGTGCTCAGTCCTCAGGGTGCTCAGTGCTCAGGGTGCTGGGTGCTCAGTGCTCGGGGTGCACGGTGCTCAGTACTCAGTGTGCTGAGTGCTCAGTACTCAGGGTGCTGGGTGCTCAGTACTCATGGTGCTGGGTGCTCAGTACTCAGGGGGCTGGGTGCTCAGTGCTCAGGGTGCTGGGTGCTCAGTGCTCAGGGTGCTGGGTGCTCAGTGCTCGGGGTGCTGGGTGCTCAGTGCTCGGGGTGCTGGGTGGTCAGTGCTCAGTGCTCAGGGTGCTGGGTGCTCAGTACTCAGGGTGCTGGGTGCTCAGTACTCAGGGTGCTGGGTGCTCAGTTCTCAGGGTGCTGGGTGCTCAGTACTCTGGGTGTTGGGTGCTCAGTACTCAGGGTGCTGGGTGCTCAGTGCTTGGGGTGCTGGGTGCTCAGTGCTCAGGGTGCTGGGTGCTCAGTGCTTAGGGTGCTGGGTGCTCAGTACTCAGGGTGCTGGGTGCTCAGTCCTCAGGGTGCTGGGTGCTCAGTTCTCAGGGTGCTGGGTGCTCAGTACTCTGGGTGTTGGGTGCTCAGTTCTCAGGGTGCTGGGTGCTCAGTGCTCGGGGTGCTGAGGGCTCAGTGCTCAGGGTGCTGTGTGCTCAGTGCTCAGGGTGCTGGGTGCTCAGTACTCAGGGTGCTGGGTGCTCAGTCCTCGGGGTGCTCCGTGCTCAGTGCTCAGGGTGCTGGGTGCTCAGTACTCAGGGTGCTCGGTGCTCAGTACTCAAGGTGCTGGATGCTCAGTGCTCAGGGTGCTGGGTGCTCAGTGCTCAGCGTGCTCCGTGCTCAGTGCTCAGGGTGCTGGGTGCTCAGTACTCAGGGTGCTGGGTGCTCAGTACTCAGGGTGCTGGGTGCCCAGTCCTCGGGGTGCTCCGTGCTCAGTGCTCAGGGTGCTGGGTGCTCAGTACTCAGGGTGCTCGGTGCTCAGTACTCACGGTTTTCAGTGCTCAGGGTGCTGGGTGCTCAGTACTCAGGGTGCTCAGTGCTCAGTATTCGGGGTGCTGGGTGCTCAGTACTCAGGGTGCTCAGTGCTCAGTACTCGGGGTGCTGGGTGCTCAGTGCTCAGTGTTCTCAGTGCTCAGTGCTCGGGGTGCTGGGTGCGCAGTGCTCGGGGCGCTGGGTGCTCAGTGCTCGGGGTGCTGGGTGCTCAGTACTCAGGGTGCTGTGTGCTCAGTGCTCAGTACTCAGCGTGCTGGGTGCTCACTGCTCAGAGTGTTTGTGCTCAGTACTCAGGGTCCTGGGTGCTCAGTGCTCAGTGCTCAGGGTGCTCAGTGCTCAGGGTGCTCAGTGCTCAGGGTGCTGGGTGCTCAGGGTGCTGGGTGCTCAGTGCTCGGGGTGCTGGGTGCTCAGTGCTCAGTGCTCAGGGTGCTGGGTGCTCAGTGCTCAGTGCTCAGGGTGCTGGGTGTTCAGTACTCAGGGTGCTCTGTGCTCAGTGCTCAGGGTGCTGGGTGCTCAGTACTCAGGGTGCTGGGTGCTCAGTACTCAGGTTGCTCAGTGCTCAGTGCTCAGGGTGCTGGGTGCTCAGTGCTCAGTGCTCAGGGTGCTGGGTGTTCAGTACTCAGGGTGCTCGGTGCTCAGTGCTCAGGGTGCTGGGTGCTCAGTACTCAGGGTGCTGGGTGCTCAGTACTCAGGGTGCTGGGTGCTCAGTACTCTAGTGCTGGGTGCTCAGTACTCAGGGTGCTGGGTGCTCAGTGCTCAGGGTGCTGGGTGCTCAGTCCTCAGGGTGCTGGGTGCTCAGTACTCAGGGTGTTTGGTGCTCAGTACTCAGGGTGCTCAGTGCTCAGTACTCAGGGTGCTGGTTGCTCAGTGCTCGGGGTGCTCGGTTCTCAGTACTCAGGGTGCTTGGTGCTCAGTACTCAGGGTGCTGGGTGCTCAGTACTCAGGGTGCTGGGTTCTCATTATTGGGGTGCTGGGTGCTCAGTACTCAGGGTGCTGGGTGCTCAGTGCTCAGGGTGCTGGGTGCTCAGTACTCAGGGTGCTGGGTGCTCAGTACTCAGGGTGCTCGGTGCTCAGTACTCAGGGTGCTGGGTGCTCAGTGCTCAGGGTGCTGGGTACTCAGTACTCAGGGTGCTGGGTGCTCAGTGCTCAGGGTGCTGGGTGCTCAGTACTCAGGGTGCTGGGTGCTCAGTACTCAGGGTGCTGGGTGCTCAGTGCTCAGGGTGATCGGTGCTCAGTACTCAGGGTGCTCAGTGCTCAGTGCTCAGGGTGCTGGGTGCTCAGTGCTCAGGGTGCTGGGTGCTCAGTACTCAGGGTGCTAGGTGCTCAGTGCTCGGGGTGCTGGGTGCTCAGTGCTCAGGGTGATCGGTGCTCAGTACTCAGGGTGCTGGGTGCTCAGTGCTCAGGGTGCTGGGTGCTCAGTCCTCAGGGTGCTCAGTGCTCAGGGTGCTGGGTGCTCAGTGCTCGGGTTGCACGGTGCTCAGTACTCAGTGTGCTGAGTGCTCAGTAGTCAGGGTGCTGGGTGCTCAGTACTCATGGTGCTGGGTGCTCTGTACTCAGGGGGCTGGGTGCTCAGTGCTCAGGGTGCTGGGTGCTCAGTGCTCAGGGTGCTGGGTGCTCAGTGCTCGGGGTGCTGGGTGCTCAGTGCTCGGGTTGCTGGGTGGTCAGTGCTCAGTGCTCAGTGTGCTGGGTGCTCAGTACTCAGGGTGCTGGGTGCTCAGTACTCAGGGTGCTGGGTGCTCAGTTCTCAGGGTGCTGGGTGCTCAGTACTCTGGGTGTTGGGTGCTCAGTACTCAGGTTGCTGGGTGCTCAGTGCTTGGGGTGCTGGGTGCTCAGTGCTCAGGGTGCTGGGTGCTCAGTGCTCAGTGCTCAGGGTGCTGGGTGCTCAGTACTCAGGGTGCTGGGTGCTCAGTACTCAGGGTGCTGGGTGCTCAGTTCTCAGGGTGCTGGGTGCTCAGTACTCTGGGTGTTGGGTGCTCAGTACTCAGGGTGCTGGGTGCTCAGTGCTCGGGGTGCTGAGTGCTCAGTGCTCAGGGTGCTGTGTGCTCAGTGCTCAGGGTGCTGGGTGCTCAGTACTCAGGGTGCTGGGTGCTCAGTCCTCGGGGTGCTCCGTGCTCAGTGCTCAGGGTGCTGGGTGCTCAGTACTCAGTGTGCTCGGTGCTCAGTACTCAAGGTGCTGGATGCTCAGTGCTCAGGGTGCTGGGTGCTCAGTCCTCAGGGTGCTCCGTGCTCAGTGCTCAGGGTGCTGGGTGCTCAGTACTCAGGGTGCTCGGTGCTCAGTACTCACGGTTCTCAGTGCTCAGGGTGCTGGGTGCTCAGTACTCAGGGTGCTCAGTGCTCAGTACTCGGGGTGCTGGGTGCTCAGTACTCAGGGTGCTCAGTGCTCAGTACTCGGGGTGCTGGGTGCTCAGTGCTCAGTGTGCTCAGTGCTCAGTGCTCGGGGTGCTGGGTGCTCAGTGCTCGGGGCGCTGGGTGCTCAGTGCTCGGGGTGCTGGGTGCTCAGTACTCAGGGTGCTGTGTGCTCAGTGCTCAGTACTCAGCGTGCTGGGTGCTCAGTGCTCAGTGCTCAGGGTGCTCAGTGCTCAGGGTGCTCAGTGCTCAGGGTGCTGTGTGCTCAGTGCTCGGGGTGTTGGGTGCTCAGTGTTCAGTGCTCAGGGTGCTGGGTGCTCAGTGCTCAGTGCTCAGGGTGCTGGGTGTTCAGTACTCAGGGTGCTCGGTGCTCAGTGCTCAGGGTGCCGGGTGCTCAGTACTCAGGGTGCTGGGTGCTCAGTGCTCGGTGTGCTGGGTGCTCAGTGCTCAGGGTGATCAGTGCTCAGTACTCAGGGTGCTGGGTGCTCAGTACTCAGGGTGCTGGGTGCTCAGTCCTCAGGGTGCTCAGTTCTCAGGGTTCTCGGTGCTCAGTGCTCAGTACGCAGGGTGCTCAGTACTCAGGGTGCTGGGTGCTCAGTGCTCGGTGTGCTGGGTGCTCAGTACTCAGGGTGCTGGGTGCTCAGTACTCTAGTGCTGGGTGCTCAGTACTCAGGGTGCTGGGTGCTCAGTGCTCAGGGTGCTGGGTGCTCAGTCCTCAGGGTGCTGGGTGCTCAGTACTCAGGGTGTTTGGTGCTCAGTACTCAGGGTGCTCAGTGCTCAGTACTCAGGGTGCAGGTTGCTCAGTGCTCGGGGTGCTTGGTGCTCAGTACTCAGGGTGCTTGGTGCTCAGTACTCAGGGTGCTGGGTGCTCAGTACTCAGGGTGCTGGGTTCTCATTATTGGGGTGCTGGGTGCCCAGTACTCAGGGTGCTGGGTGCTCAGTGCTCAGGGTGCTGGGTGCTCAGTACTCAGGGTGCTGGGTGCTCAGTACTCAGGGTGCTCGGTGCTCAGTACTCAGGGTGCTGGGTGCTCAGTGCTCAGGGTGCTGGGTACTCAGTACTCAGGGTGCTGGGTGCTCAATACTCAGGGTGCTGGGTGCTCAGTGCTCAGGGTGCTGGGTGCTCAGTGCTCAGGGTGCTGGGTGCTCAGTACTCAGGGTGCTGGGTGCTCAGTGCTCAGGGTGATCGGTGCTCAGTACTCAGGGTGCTGGGTGCTCAGTACTCAGGGTGCTGGGTGCTCAGTGCTCGGGGTGCTGGGTGCTCAGTGCTCAGGGTGATCGGTGCTCAGTACTCAGGGTGCTGGGTGCTCAGTGCTCAGGGTGCTGGGTGCTCAGTCCTCAGGGTGCTCAGTGCTCAGGGTGCTGGGTGCTCAGTGCTCGGGGTGCACGGTGCTCAGTACTCAGTGTGCTGAGTGCTCAGTACTCAGGGTGCTGGGTGCTCAGTACTCATGTTGCTGGGTGCTCAGTACTCAGGGGGCTGGGTGCTCAGTGCTCAGGGTGCTGGGAGCTCAGTGCTCACGGTGCTGGGTGCTCAGTACCCTGGGTGCTGGGTGCTCAGTACTCAGGGTGCTGGGTGCTCAGTTCTCAGGGTCCTGGGTGCTCAGTACTCTGGGTGTTGGGTGCTCAGTACTCAGGGTGCTGGGTGCTCAGTGCTTGGGGTGCTGGGTGCTCAGTGCTCAGGGTGCTGGGTGCTCAGTGCTCAGTGCTCAGGGTGCTGGGTGCTCAGTACTCAGGGTGCTGGGTGCTCAGTACTCAGGGTGCTGGGTGCTCAGTTCTCAGGGTGCTGGGTGATCAGTACTCTGGGTGTTGGGTGCTCAGTACTCAGGGTGCTGGGTGCTCAGTGCTCGGGGTGCTGAGTGCTCAGTGCTCAGGGTGCTGTGTGCTCAGTGCTCAGGGTGCTGGGTGCTCAGTCCCCGGGGTGCTCCGTGCTCAGTGCTCAGGGTGCTGGGTGCTCAGTACTCAGGGTGCTGGGTGCTCAGTAGTCACGGTTCTCAGTGCTCAGGGTGCTGGGTGCTCAGTACTCAGGGTGCTCAGTGCTCAGTACTCGGGGTGCTGGGTGCTCAGTACTCAGGGTGCTCAGTGCTCAGTACTCGGTGTGCTGGGTGCTCAGTGCTCAGTGTGCTCAGTGCTCAGTGCTCGGGGTGCTGGGTGCTCAGTACTCAGGGTGCTGTGTGCTCAGTGCTCAGTACTCAGCGTGCTGGGTGCTCAGTGCTCAGTGCTCAGGGTGCTCAGTGCTCAGGGTGCTCAGTGCTCAGGGTGCTGGGTGCTCAGGGTGCTGGGTGCTCAGTGCTCGGGGTGCTGGGTGCTCAGTGCTCAGTGCTCAGGGTGCTGGGTGCTCAGTGCTCAGTGCTCAGGGTGCTGGGTGTTCAGTACTCAGGGTGCTCGGTGCTCAGTGCTCAGGGTGCTGGGTGCTCAGTACTCAGGGTGCTGGGTGCTCAGTGCTCGGTGTGCTGGGTGCTCAGTGCTCAGGGTGATCAGTGCTCAGTACTCAGGGTGCTGGGTGCTCAGTACTCAGGGTGCTGGGTGCTCAGTCCTCAGGGTGCTCAGTTCTCAGGGTGCTCAGTGCTCAGTACTCAGGGTGCTCAGTACTCAGGGTGCTGGGTGCTCAGTGCTCGGGGTGCTGGGTGCTCAGTGCTCAGGGTGCTGGGTGCTCAGTACTCAGGGTGCTGGGTGCTCAGTGCTCGGGGCGCTCGGTGCTCAGTACTCAAGGTGCTGGGTGCTCAGTGCTCAGGGTGCTGGTTGCTCAGTACTCAGGGTGCTGGGTGCTCAGTACTCAGGGTGCTGGGTTCTCAGTGCTCAGGGTGCTCTGTGCTCAGTACTCAGGGTGCTGGGTGCTCAGTGCTCTGGGTGCTGCGTGCTCAGTGCTCAGGGTGCTGGGTGCTCAGTGCTCAGGGTGCTGGGTGCTCAGTACTCAGGGTGCTGGGTGCTCAGTGCTCGGGGCGCTCGGTGCTCAGTACTCAAGGTGCTGGGTGCTCAGTGCTCAGGGTGCTGGGTACTCAGTCCTCGGGGTGCTCCGTGCTCAGTGATCAGGGTGCTGGGTGCTCAGTACTCAGGGTGCTCGGTGCTCAGTACTCAGGGTTCTCAGTGCTCAGTACTAACGGTGCTGGGTGCTCAGTACTCAGGGTGCTGGGTGCTCAGTGCTCAGGGTGCTGGGTGCTCAGTCCTCAGGGTGCTGGGTGCTCAGTACTCAGGGTGTTTGGTGCTCAGTACTCAGGGTGCTCAGTGCTCAGTACTCAGGGTGCTGGTTGCTCAGTGCTCGGGGTGCTCGGTTCTCAGTACTCAGGGTGCTTGGTGCTCAGTACTCAGGGTGCTGGGTGCTCAGTACTCAGGGTGCTGGGTTCTCATTATTGGCGTGCTGGGTGCTCAGTACTCAGGGTGCTGGGTGCTCAGTGCTCAGGGTGCTGGGTGCTCAGTGCTCAGGGTGCTGGGTGCTCAGTACTCAGGGTGCTGGGTGCTCAGTGCTCAGGGTGCTGGGTGCTCAGTGCTCAGGGTGCTGGGTGCTCAGTACTCAGGGTGCTTGGTGCTCAGTGCTCAGGGTGATCGGTGCTCAGTACTCAGGGTGCTGGGTGCTCAGTGCTCAGGGTGCTGGGTGCTCAGTGCTCAGGGTGCTGGGTGCTCAGTACTCAGGGTGCTAGGTGCTCAGTGCTCGGGGTGCTGGGTGCTCAGTGCTCAGGGTGATCGGTGCTCAGTACTCAGGGTGCTGGGTGCTCAGTGCTCAGGGTGCTGGGTGCTCAGTCCTCAGGGTGCTCAGTGCTCAGGGTGCTGGGTGCTCAGTGCTCGGGTTGCACGGTGCTCAGTACTCAGTGTGCTGAGTGCTCAGTAGTCAGGGTGCTGGGTGCTCAGTACTCATGGTGCTGGGTGCTCAGTACTCAGGGGGCTGGGTGCTCAGTGCTCGGGGTGCTGGGTGCTCAGTGCTCAGGGTGCTGGGTGCTCATTGCTCGGGGTGCTGGGTGCTCAGTGCTCGGGGTGCTGGGTGGTCAGTGCTCAGTGCTCAGTGTGCTGGGTGCTCAGTACTCAGGGTGCTGGGTGCTCAGTGCTCGGTGTGCTCGGTGCTCAGTACTCAGTGCTCAGGGTGCTCAGTGCTCAGTGCTCAGGGTGCTGGGTGTTCAGTACTCAGGGTGCTTGGTGCTCAGTACTCGGGGTGCTGGGTGCTCAGTACTCAGGGTGCTGGGTGCTCAGTATTCAGGGTGCTGGGTGCTCAGTACTCGGGTGCTGGGTGCTCAGTACTCAGGGTGCTGGGTGCTCAGTGCTCGGGGTGCTGGGTGCTCAGTACTCAGGGTGCTGCGTGCTCATTACTCAGGGTGCTGGGTGCTCTGTGCTCGGGGTGCTGGGTGCTCAGTGCTCGCAGTGCTGGGTGCTCAGTGCTCGAGGTGCTCGGTGCTCAGTACTCAGGGTGCTGGGTGCTCAGTCCTCTAGGTGCTCAGTACTCAGGGTGCTGTGTGTTCAGTGCTCAGGGTGCTGGGTGCTCAGTACTCAGGGTGCTCGGTGCTTAGTACTCAGGGTGCTGGGTGCTCAGAACTCAGGGTGCTGGGTGCTCAGTGCTCAGGGTGCTAGGTGCTCAGTGCTCAGGGTGCTGGGTGCTCAGTGCTCAGTGTGCTGGGTGCTCAGTGCTCAGGGTGCTGGGTGCTCGGTGCTCTGGGTGCTGGGTGCTTAGTGCTCGGGGTGCCCGGTGCTCAGTACTCGGGGTGCTCAGTGCTCAGTACTCAGGGTGCTGGGTGCTCAGTGCTCAGGGTGCTGGGTGCTCAGTACTCAGGGTGCTGGGTGCTCGGTGCTCAGTACGCTGGGTGCTCAGTACTCAGGGTGCTGGGTGCTCAGTACTCAGGGTGCTCGGTGCTCAGTGCTCAGGGTGCTGGGTGCTCAGTGCTCGGGGTGCTGAGTTCTTAGTGCTCTGGTTGCTATGTGCTCAGTACTCAGGGTGCTGGGTGCTCAGTGCTCAGTACTCAGGGTGCTGGGTGCTCAGTGCTCAGGGTGCAGGGTGCTTGGTGCTCGGGGTGCTGGGTGCTTAGTGCTCGGGTTGCTGGGTGCTCAGTACTCAGGGTGCTGGGTGCTCAGTGCTCGGGGTGCTGGGTGCTTAGTGCTCAGTACTCAGGGTGCTCTGTGCTCAGTGCTCAGGGTGCTGTGTGCTCAGTGCTCAGGGTGCTGGGTCCTCAGTGCTCAGGGTGCTGGGTGCTCAGTACTCAGGGTGCTGGGTGCTCAGTACTCAGGGTGCTGGGTGCTCTGTGCTCGGGGTGCTGGGTGCTCAGTGCTCGCGGTGCTGGGTGCTCAGTGCTCAGTTTCCTCGGTGCTCAGTACTCAGGGTGCTGGGTGCTCAGTGCTCGAGGTGCTCAGTACTCAGGGTGCTGTGTGTTCAGTGCTCAGTGTGCTGGGTGCTCAGTACTCAGGGTGCTCGGTGCTTAGTACTCAGACTGCTGGGTGCTCAGTACTCCGGGTGCTGGGTGCTCAGTGCTCGGGGTGCTCGGTGCTCAGTGCACAAGGTGCTGGGTGCTCAGTACTCAGGGTGCTCATTGCTCAGGGTGCTGGGTGCTCAGTACTCAGGGTGCTGGGTGCTCAGTGCTCAGGGGGCTCGGTGCTCAGTACGTTGGGTGCTCAGTACTCAGGGTGCTCGGTGCTCAGTACTCGGGGTGCTGGGTGCTCATTAATCAGGGTGATGGGTGCTCAGTACTCAGGGTGCTCAGTGCTTGGGGTGCAGGGTGCTCAGTACTCAGGGTGCTCTGTGCTTGTGGTGCTGGGTGCTCAGTACTCAGGGTGCTGGGTGCTCAGTGCTCAGGGTGTTGGGTGCTAAGTACTCAGGGTGCTGGGTGCTCAGTACTCAGGGTGCTGGGTGCTCAGTGCTCGGGGTGCTGGGTGCTCAGTGCTCGGGGTGCTGGGTGCTCAGTGCTCGGGGTGCTTGGTGCTCAGTGCTCGGGGTGCTGGGTGCTCAGTGCTCGGGGTGCTTGGTGCTCAGTGCTCGGGGTGCTGGGTGCTCAGTGCTCAAGGTGCTGGATGCTCGGTGCTCGGGGTGCTGGCACTTAGTGCTCGGGGTGCCCGGTGCTCAGTACTCGGGGTTCTGGGTGCTCAGTGCTCAGGGTACTCGGTGCTCAGTACGTTGGGTGCTCAGTACTCAGGGAGCTGGGTGCTCAGTGCTCAGGGTGCTGGGTGCTCAGTGCTCAGGGTGCTGGGTGCTCAGTGCTCAGGGTGCTGGGTGCTCAGTGCTCAGGGTGCTGGGTGCTCAGTGCTCAGGGTGCTGGGTGCTCGGTGCTCTGGGTGCTGGGTGCTTAGTGCTCGGGGTGCCCGGTGCTCAGTACTCGGCGTGCTCAGTGCTCAGTACTCAGGGTGGTGGGTGCTCAGTGCTCAGGGTGCTGGGTGCTCAGTACTCAGGGTGCTGGGTGCTCGGTGCTCAGTACGCTGGGTGCTCAGTACTCAGGGTGCTGGGTGCTCAGTACTCAGGATGCTCGGTGCTCAGTACTCAGGGTGCTGGGTGCTCAGTGCTCGGGGTGCTGGGTGCTCAGTACTCAGGGTGCTGGGTGCTCAGTGCTCGGGGTGCTCGGTGCTCAGTACGCTGGGTGCTCAGTACTCAGGGTGCTGGGTGCTCAGTACTCAGGGTGCTGGGTGCTTAGTACTCAGGGTGCTGGGTGCTCAGTGCTCGGGGTGCTGGGTGCTCAGTGCTCAGTACTCAGGGTGCTGGGTGCTCAGTGCTCAGGTTGCTGGGTGCTCGGTGCTCAGTACGCTGGGTGCCCAGTACTCAGGGTGCTGGGTGCTCAGTACTCAGGGTGCTCGGTGCTCAGTACTCAGGGTGCTGGGTGCTCAGTGCTCGGGGTGCTGGGTGCTCAGTACTCAGGGTGCTGGGTGCTCAGTGCTCGGGGTGCTCGGTGCTCAGTACGCTGGGTGCTCAGTATTCAGGGTGCTGGGTGCTCAGTACTCAGGGTGCTGGGTGCTCAGTGCTCAGGGTGCTGGGTGCTCAGTGCTCGGGGTGCTCAGTGCTAAGTACTCAGGGTGCTGGGTGCTCAGTACTCAGGGTGCTGGGTGCTCAATACTCAGAGTGCTGGGTGCTCAGTGCTCGTAGTGCTGGGTGCTCTGTGCTCAGGGTGCTCAGTGCTCAGTACTCAGGGTGCTGCGTGCTCATTACTCAGGGTGCTGGGTGCTCAGTGCTCGGGGTGCTGGGTGCTCAGTACGCAGGGTGCTGGGTGCTCAGTGCTCAGGGTGCTCGGTGCTCAGTACTCATGGTGCTGGGTGCTCATTCTCAGGGTGCTGGGTGCTCAGTACTCAGGTTGCTCAGTAATCTGGGTGCTCGGTGCTCAGTACTCATGGTGCTGGCTGCTCAGTACTCAGGGTGCTTGGTGCTCAGTTCTCAGGGTGCTCGGTGCTCAGTGTTTGGTGTGCTGGGTGCTCAGTGCTCGGGGTGCTGGGTGCTCAGTACTCAGGGTGCTGGGTGCTCAGTGCTCGGGGTGCTCGGTGCTCAGTACGCTGGGTGCTCAGTATTCAGGGTGCTGGGTGCTCAGTACTCAGGGTGCTGGGTGCTCAGTGCTCAGGGTGCTGGGTGCTCAGTGCTCGGGGTGCTCAGTGCTAAGTACTCAGGGTGCTGGGTGCTCAGTACTCAGGGTGCTGGGTGCTCAATACTCAGAGTGCTGGGTGCTCAGTGCTCGTAGTGCTGGGTGCTCTGTGCTCAGGGTGCTCAGTGCTCAGTACTCAGGGTGCTGCGTGCTCATTACTCAGGGTGCTGGGTGCTCAGTGCTCGGGGTGCTGGGTGCTCAGTACGCAGGGTGCTGGGTGCTCAGTGCTCAGGGTGCTCGGTGCTCAGTACTCATGGTGCTGGGTGCTCATTCTCAGGGTGCTGGGTGCTCAGTACTCAGGTTGCTCAGTACTCTGGGTGCTCGGTGCTCAGTACTCATGGTGCTGGCTGCTCAGTACTCAGGGTGCTTGGTGCTCAGTTCTCAGGGTGCTCGGTGCTCAGTGTTTGGTGTGCTGGGTGCTCAGTACTCAGGGTGCTGGGTGCTCAGTGCTCATGGTGCTCGGTGCTCAGTGCTCTGGGTGCTGGGTGCTCAGTACTCAGTGCTCAGGATGCTGGGTGCTCAGTGCTCAGGGTGCTGGGTGCTCAGTGCTCAGGGAGCTCAGTGCTCAGTGCTCAGTACTTAGGGTGCTGGGTGCTCAGTACTCAGGGTGCTGGGTGCTCAGTGCTCGGGGTGCCCGGTGCTCAGTGCTCGGGGTGCTCGGTGCTCAGTACTCAGGGTGCTGGGTGCTCAGTACTCACGGTGCTGGGTGCTCAGTGCTCGGGGTGCTGGGTGCTCAGTGCTCGGGTTGCTGGGTGCTCAGTGCTCGGGGTGCTGGGTGCTCAGTACTCAGGGTGCTCAGCGCTCAGTACTCAGGGTGCTGGGTGCTCAGTGCTCGGGGTGCTCGTTGCTCAGTACGTTGGGTGCTCAGTGCTCAGGGTGCTGGCTGCTCAGTGCTCAGGGTGCTGGGTGCTCAGTGCTCGGGGTGCTCAGTGCTAAGTACTCAGGGTGCTGGGTGCTCAGTACTCAGGGTGCTGGGTGCTCAATACTCAGAGTGCTGGGTGCTCAGTGCTCGTAGTGCTGGGTGCTCTGTGCTCAGGGTGCTCAGTGCTCAGTACTCAGGGTGCTGCGTGCTCATTACTCAGGGTGCTGGGTGCTCAGTGCTCGGGGTGCTGGGTGCTCAGTACGCAGGGTGCTGGGTGCTCAGTGCTCAGGGTGCTCGGTGCTCAGTACTCATGGTGCTGGGTGCTCATTCTCAGGGTGCTGGGTGCTCAGTACTCAGGTTGCTCAGTAATCTGGGTGCTCGGTGCTCAGTACTCATGGTGCTGGCTGCTCAGTACTCAGGGTGCTTGGTGCTCAGTTCTCAGGGTGCTCGGTGCTCAGTGTTTGGTGTGCTGGGTGCTCAGTGCTCGGGGTGCTGGGTGCTCAGTACTCAGGGTGCTGGGTGCTCAGTGCTCGGGGTGCTCGGTGCTCAGTACGCTGGGTGCTCAGTATTCAGGGTGCTGGGTGCTCAGTACTCAGGGTGCTGGGTGCTCAGTGCTCAGGGTGCTGGGTGCTCAGTGCTCGGGGTGCTCAGTGCTAAGTACTCAGGGTGCTGGGTGCTCAGTACTCAGGGTGCTGGGTGCTCAATACTCAGAGTGCTGGGTGCTCAGTGCTCGTAGTGCTGGGTGCTCTGTGCTCAGGGTGCTCAGTGCTCAGTACTCAGGGTGCTGCGTGCTCATTACTCAGGGTGCTGGGTGCTCAGTGCTCGGGGTGCTGGGTGCTCAGTACGCAGGGTGCTGGGTGCTCAGTGCTCAGGGTGCTCGGTGCTCAGTACTCATGGTGCTGGGTGCTCATTCTCAGGGTGCTGGGTGCTCAGTACTCAGGTTGCTCAGTACTCTGGGTGCTCGGTGCTCAGTACTCATGGTGCTGGCTGCTCAGTACTCAGGGTGCTTGGTGCTCAGTTCTCAGGGTGCTCGGTGCTCAGTGTTTGGTGTGCTGGGTGCTCAGTACTCAGGGTGCTGGGTGCTCAGTGCTCATGGTGCTCGGTGCTCAGTGCTCTGGGTGCTGGGTGCTCAGTACTCAGTGCTCAGGATGCTGGGTGCTCAGTGCTCAGGGTGCTGGGTGCTCAGTGCTCAGGGAGCTCAGTGCTCAGTGCTCAGTACTTAGGGTGCTGGGTGCTCAGTACTCAGGGTGCTGGGTGCTCAGTGCTCGGGGTGCCCGGTGCTCAGTGCTCGGGGTGCTCGGTGCTCAGTACTCAGGGTGCTGGGTGCTCAGTACTCACGGTGCTGGGTGCTCAGTGCTCGGGGTGCTGGGTGCTCAGTGCTCGGGTTGCTGGGTGCTCAGTGCTCGGGGTGCTGGGTGCTCAGTACTCAGGGTGCTCAGCGCTCAGTACTCAGGGTGCTGGGTGCTCAGTGCTCGGGGTGCTCGTTGCTCAGTACGTTGGGTGCTCAGTGCTCAGGGTGCTGGCTGCTCAGTGCTCAGGGTGCTGGGTGCTCAGTGCTCAGGGTGCTTGATGCTCAGTACTCATGGTGCTGGGTGCTCAGTGCTCAGGGTGCTGGGTGCTCAGTGCTCAGGGTGCTGGGTGCTCAGTACTCAGGGTGCTGGGTGCTCAGTACTCGGGGTGCTGGGTGCTCAGTGCTCAGCGTGCTGGGTGCTCAGTACTCAGGGTGCTCGGTGCTCAGTGCTTGGGGTGCTGGGTGCTCAGTACTCAGGGTGCTGGGTGCTCAGTTCTCAGGGTGCTGCGTGCTCAGTGCTCAGGGTGATGGGTGCTCAGTACTCAGTGCTCAGGATGCTCCGTGCTCAGTGCTCGGGCCGCTGGGTGCTCAGTGCTCAGGGTGCTGGGTGCTCAGTACTCAGGGTGCTGGGTTCTCAGTACTCAGGGTGCTGGGTGCACAGTGCTAGGGGTGCTGGGTGCTCAGTGCTCGGGGTCTGGGTGCTCAGTACTCAGGGTGCTGGGTGCTCAGTACTCAGGGTGCTGGGTGCTCAGTGCTCAGGGTGCTGGGTGCTCAGTGCTCTGGGTGCTGGGTGCTCAGTGCTCAGGGTGCTGGGTGCTCAGTGCTCAGGGTGCTGGGTGCTCAGTGCTCGGGGTGCTGGGTGCTGAGTGCTCAGGGTGCTGGGTGCTCAGTGCTCGGGGTGCTCGGTGCTCAGTACACAGGGTGCTAGGTGCTCAGTGCTCGGGGTGCTGGGTGCTCAGTGCTCAGTACTCAGGGTGCTGGGTGCTCAGTGCTCTGGGTGCTGGGTGCTCAGTACTCAGGGTGCTGGGTGCTCAGTGCTCAGGGTGCTGGGTGCTCAGTGCTCAGGGTGCTGGGTGCTCAGTGATCGGGGTGCTGGGTGCTCAGTACTCAGGGTGCTCAGTGCTCGGGGAGCTCGGTGCTCAGTACTCAGGGTGCTGGGTGCTCAGTACACAGTGCTCGGGGTCCTGGGTGCTCCGTGCTCGGGGTGCTGGGTGCTCAGTGCTCTGGGTGCTTAGTGCTCAGTACTCAGGGTGCTGGGTGCTCAGTACTCAGGGTGCTCAGTGCTCGGGGTGCTGGGTGCTCAGTGCTCAGGGTGATCGGTGCTCAGTACTCAGGATGCTGGGTGCTCAGTACTCAGGGTGCTGGGTGCTCAGTACTCAGGGTGCTGGTTGCTCAGTCCTCAGGGTGCTCAGTGCTCAGGGTGCTGGGTGATCAGTGCTCGGGGTGTTCGGTGCTCAGTACTCAGGGTGCTGAGTGCCCAGTACTCAGGGTGCTGGGTGCTCAGTACTCAGGGTGCTCATTGCTCAGGGTGCTGGGTGCTCAGTACTCAGGGTGCTGGGTGCTCAGTCCTCAGGGTGCTGGGTGCTCAGTACGTTGGGTGCTCAGTACTCAGGGTGCTCGGTGCTCAGTACTCGGGGTGCTGGGTGCTCATTAATCAGGGTGCTGGGCGCTCAGTACTCAGGGTGCTGGGTGCTCAGTGCTCAGGGTGTTGGGTGCTCAGTACTCAGGGTGCTGGGTGCTCAGTACTCAGGGTGCTGGGTGCTCAGTGCTCGGGGTGCTGGGTGCTCAGTGCTCGGGGTGCTGGGTGCTCAGTGCTCGGGGTGCTCGGTGCTCAGTGCTCGGGGTGCTGGGTGCTCAGTGCTCAGTACTCAGGGTGCTGGGTGCTCAGTGCTCAGGTTGCTGGGTGCTCGGTGCTCAGTACGCTGGGTGCTCAGTACTCAGGGTGCTGGATGCTCAGTACTCAGGGTGCTCGGTGCTCAGTTCTCAGGGTGCTGGGTGCTCAGTGCTCGGGGTGCTGGGTGCTCAGTACTCAGGGTGCTGGGTGCTCAGTGCTCGGGGTGCTCGGTGCTCAGTACGCTGGGTGCTCAGTATTCAGGGTGCTGGGTGCTCAGTACTCAGGGTGCTGGGTGCTCAGTGCTCAGGGTGCTGGGTGCTCAGTGCTCGGGGTGCTCAGTGCTAAGTACTCAGGGTGCTGGGTGCTCAGTACTCAGGGTGCTGGGTGCTCAGTACTCAGAGTGCTGGGTGCTCAGTGCTCGTAGTGCTGGGTGCTCAGTGCTCAGGGTGCTCAGTGCTCAGTACTCAGGGTGCTGGGTGCTCATTACTCAGGGTGCTGGGTGCTCAGTGCTCGGGGTGCTGGGTGCTCAGTACTCAGGGTGCTGGGTGCTCAGTGCTCAGGGTGCTCGGTGCTCAGTACTCATGTTGCTGGGTGCTCATTCTCAGGGTGCTGGGTGCTCAGTACTCAGGTTGCTCAGTACTCTGGGTGCTCGGTGCTCAGTACTCATGGTGCTGGCTGCTCAGTACTCAGGGTGCTCGGTGCTCAGTTCTCAGGGTGCTCGGTGCTCAGTGTTTGGTGTGCTGGGTGCTCAGTACTCAGGGTGCTGGGTGCTCAGTGCTCATGGTGCTCGGTGCTCAGTGCTCTGGGTGCTGGGTGCTCAGTACTCAGTGCTCAGGATGCTGGGTGCTCAGTGCTCAGGGTGCTGGGTGCTCAGTGCTCAGGGAGCTCAGTGCTCAGTGCTCAGTACTTAGGGTGCTGGGTGCTCAGTACTCAGGGTGTTGGGTGCTCAGTGCTCGGGGTGCCCGGTGCTCAGTGCTCTGGGTGCTCGGTGCTCAGTACTCAGGGTGCTGGGTGCTCAGTACTCACGGTGCTGGGTGCTCAGTGCTCGGGGTGCTGGGTGCTCAGTGCTCGGGGTGCTGGGTGCTCAGTGCTCGGGGTGCTGGGTGCTCAGTACTCAGGGTGCTCAGCGCTCAGTACTCAGGGTGCTGGGTGCTCAGTGCTCGGGGTGCTCGTTGCTCAGTACGTTGGGTGCTCAGTGCTCAGGGTGCTGGGTGCTCAGTGCTCAGGGTGCTTGATGCTCAGTACTCAGGGTGCTGGGTGCTCAGTGCTCAGGGTGCTGGGTGCTCAGTGCTCAGGGTGCTGGGTGCTCAGTGCTCAGGGTGCTGGGTGCTCAGTACTCAGGGTGCTGGGTGCTCAGTACTCGGGGTGCTGGGTGCTCAGTGCTCAGCGTGCTGGGTGCTCAGTACTCAGGGTGCTCGGTGCTCAGTGCTTGGGGTGCTGGGTGCTCAGTACTCAGGGTGCTGGGTGCTCAGTTCTCAGGGTGCTGCGTGCTCAGTGCTCAGGGTGATGGGTGCTCAGTACTCAGTGCTCAGGATGCTGGGTGCTCAGTGCTCGGGCCGCTGGGTGCTCAGTGCTCAGTGTGCTGGGTGCTCAGTACTCAGGGTGCTGGGTTCTCAGTACTCAGGGTGCTGGGTGCACAGTGCTAGGGGTGCTGGGTGCTCAGTGCTCGGGGTCTGGGTGCTCAGTACTCAGGGTGCTGGGTGCTCAGTACTCAGGGTGCTGGGTGCTCAGTGCTCAGGGTGCTGGGTGCTCAGTGCTCTGGGTGCTGGGTGCTCAGTGCTCAGGGTGCTGGGTGCTCAGTGCTCAGGGTGCTGGGTGCTCAGTGCTCAGGGTGCTGGGTGCTGAGTGCTCAGGGTGCTGGGTGCTCAGTGCTCGGGGTGCTCGGTGCTCAGTACACAGGGTGCTAGGTGCTCAGTGCTCGGGGTGCTGGGTGCTCAGTGCTCAGTACTCAGGGTGCTGGGTGCTCAGTGCTCGGGGTGCTGGGTGCTCAGTACTCAGGGTGCTGGGTGCTCAGTGCTCAGGGTGCTGGGTGCTCAGTGCTCAGGGTGCTGGGTGCTCAGTGATCGGGGTGCTGGGTGCTCAGTACTCAGGGTGCTCAGTGCTCGGGGAGCTCGGTGCTCAGTACTCAGGGTGCTGGGTGCTCAGTACTCAGTGCTCGGGGTCCTGGGTGCTCCGTGCTCGGGGTGCTGGGTGCTCAGTGCTCTGGGTGCTTAGTGCTCAGTACTCAGGGTGCTGGGCGCTCAGTACTCAGGGTGCTCAGTGCTCGGGGTGCTGGGTGCTCAGTACTCAGGGTGCTGGGTGCTCAGTACTCAGGGTGCTCAGTGCTCGGGGTGCTGGGTGCTCAGTGCTCAGGGTGATCGGTGCTCAGTACTCAGGATGCTGGGTGCTCAGTACTCAGGGTGCTGGGTGCTCAGTACTCAGGGTGCTGGTTGCTCAGTCCTCAGGGTGCTCAGTGCTCAGGGTGCTGGGTGATCAGTGCTCGGGGTGCTCGGTGCTCAGTACTCAGGGTGCTGAGTGCCCAGTACTCAGGGTGCTGGGTGCTCAGTACTCAGGGTGCTCATTGCTCAGGGTGCTGGTTGCTCAGTACTCAGGGTGCTGGGTGCTCAGTGCTCAGGGTGCTCGGTGCTCAGTACGTTGGGTGCTCAGTACTCAGGGTGCTCGGTGCTCAGTACTCGGGGTGCTGGGTGCTCATTAATCAGGGTGCTGGGTGCTCAGTACTCAGGGTGCTCAGTGCTTGGGGTGCAGGGTGCTCAGTACTCAGGGTGCTCTGTGCTTGGGGTGCTGGGTGCTCAGTACTCAGGGTGCTGGGTGCTCAGTGCTCAGGGTGTTGGGTGCTCAGTACTCAGGGTGCTGGGTGCTCAGTACTCAGGGTGCTGGGTGCTCAGTGCTCGGGGTGCTGGGTGCTCAGTGCTCGGGGTGCTGGGTGCTCAGTGCTCGGGGTGCTGGGTGCTCAGTGCTCAGGGTGCTGGGTGCTCAGTGCTCGGGGTGCTGGGTGCTCAGTGCTCGGGGTGCTTGGTGCTCAGTGCTCGGGGTGCTGGGTTCTCAGTGCTCAGTGTGCTGGGTGCTCGGTGCTCGGGGTGCTGGGTGCTTAGTGCTCGGGGTGCCCGGTGCTCAGTACTCGGGGTTCTGGGTGCTCAGTGCTCAGGGTACTCGGTGCTCAGTACGTTGGGTGCTCAGTACTCAGGGTGCTGGGTGCTCAGTGCTCAGGGTGCTAGGTGCTCAGTGCTCAGGGTGCTGGGTGCTCAGTGCTCAGGGTGCTGGGTGCTCAGTGCTCAGGGTGCTGGGTGCTCGGTGCTCTGGGTGCTGGGTGCTTAGTGCTCGGGGTGCCCGGTGCTCAGTACTCGGGGTGCTCAGTGCTCAGTACTCAGGGTGCTGGGTGCTCAGTGCTCAGGGTGCTGGGTGCTCAGTACTCAGGGTGCTGGGTGCTCGGTGCTCAGTACGCAGTGTGCTCAGTACTCAGGGTGCTGGGTGCTCAGTACTCAGGGTGCTCGGTGCTCAGTGCTCAGGGTGCTAGGTGCTCGGTGCTCGGGGTGCTTGGTGCTTAGTGCTCGGGTTGCTGGGTGCTCAGTACTCAGGGTGCTGGGTGCTAAGTGCTCAGTACTCAGGGTGCTGGGTGCTCAGTGCTCAGGGTTCTGGGTGCTCAGTGCTCAGGGTGCTGGGTGCTCGGAGCTCTGGGTGCTGGGTGCTTAGTGCTCGGGTTGCTGGGTGCTCAGTACTCAGGGTGCTGGGTGCTCAGTGCTCGGGGTGCTGGGTGCTCAGTGCTCAGTACTCAGGGTGCTGGGTGCTCAGTGCTCTGGGTGCTGGGTGCTCAGTACTCAGGGTGCTGGGTGCTCAGTGCTCAGGGTGCTGGGTGCTCAGTACTCAGGGTGCTGGGTGCTCAGTGCTCAGGGTGCTGGGTGCTCAGTGCTCAGGGTGCTGGGTGCTCAGTGCTCAGGGTGCTGGGTGCTCGGTGCTCTGGGTGCTGGGTGCTTAGTGCTCGGGGTGCCCGGTGCTCAGTACTCGGCGTGCTCAGTGCTCAGTACTCAGGGTGGTGGGTGCTCAGTGCTCAGGGTGCTGGGTGCTCAGTACTCAGGGTGCTGGGTGCTCGGTGCTCAGTACGCTGGGTGCTCAGTACTCAGGGTGCTGGGTGCTCAGTACTCAGGATGCTCGGTGCTCAGTACTCAGGGTGCTGGGTGCTCAGTGCTCGGGGTGCTGGGTGCTCAGTACTCAGGGTGCTGGGTGCTCAGTGCTCGGGGTGCTCGGTGCTCAGTACGCTGGGTGCTCAGTACTCAGGGTGCTGGGTGCTCAGTACTCAGGGTGCTGGGTGCTTAGTACTCATGGTGCTGGGTGCTCAGTGCTCGGGGTGCTGGGTGCTCAGTGCTCAGTACTCAGGGTGCTGGGTGCTCAGTGCTCAGGTTGCTGGGTGCTCGGTGCTCAGTACGCTGGGTGCCCAGTACTCAGGGTGCTGGGTGCTCAGTACTCAGGGTGCTCGGTGCTCAGTACTCAGGGTGCTGGGTGCTCAGTGCTCGGGGTGCTGGGTGCTCAGTACTCAGGGTGCTGGGTGCTCAGTGCTCGGGGTGCTCGGTGCTCAGTACGCTGGGTGCTCAGTATTCAGGGTGCTGGGTGCTCAGTACTCAGGGTGCTGGGTGCTCAGTGCTCAGGGTGCTGGGTGCTCAGTGCTCGGGGTGCTCAGTGCTAAGTACTCAGGGTGCTGGGTGCTCAGTACTCAGGGTGCTGGGTGCTCAATACTCAGAGTGCTGGGTGCTCAGTGCTCGTAGTGCTGGGTGCTCTGTGCTCAGGGTGCTCAGTGCTCAGTACTCAGGGTGCTGCGTGCTCATTACTCAGGGTGCTGGGTGCTCAGTGCTCGGGGTGCTGGGTGCTCAGTACGCAGGGTGCTGGGTGCTCAGTGCTCAGGGTGCTCGGTGCTCAGTACTCATGGTGCTGGGTGCTCATTCTCAGGGTGCTGGGTGCTCAGTACTCAGGTTGCTCAGTACTCTGGGTGCTCGGTGCTCAGTACTCATGGTGCTGGCTGCTCAGTACTCAGGGTGCTTGGTGCTCAGTTCTCAGGGTGCTCGGTGCTCAGTGTTTGGTGTGCTGGGTGCTCAGTACTCAGGGTGCTGGGTGCTCAGTGCTCATGGTGCTCGGTGCTCAGTGCTCTGGGTGCTGGGTGCTCAGTACTCAGTGCTCAGGATGCTGGGTGCTCAGTGCTCAGGGTGCTGGGTGCTCAGTGCTCAGGGAGCTCAGTGCTCAGTACTTAGGGTGCTGGGTGCTCAGTACTCAGGGTGCTGGGTGCTCAGTGCTCGGGGTGCCCGGTGCTCAGTGCTCGGGGTGCTCGGTGCTCAGTACTCAGGGTGCTGGGTGCTCAGTACTCACGGTGCTGGGTGCTCAGTGCTCGGGGTGCTGGGTGCTCAGTGCTCGGGTTGCTGGGTGCTCAGTGCTCGGGGTGCTGGGTGCTCAGTACTCAGGGTGCTCAGCGCTCAGTACTCAGGGTGCTGGGTGCTCAGTGCTCGGGGTGCTCGTTGCTCAGTACGTTGGGTGCTCAGTGCTCAGGGTGCTGGCTGCTCAGTGCTCAGGGTGCTGGGTGCTCAGTGCTCAGGGTGCTTGATGCTCAGTACTCAGGGTGCTGGGTGCTCAGTGCTCAGGGTGCTGGGTGCTCAGTGCTCAGGGTGCTGGGTGCTCAGTACTCAGGGTGCTGGGTGCTCAGTACTCGGGGTGCTGGGTGCTCAGTGCTCAGCGTGCTGGGTGCTCAGTACTCAGGGTGCTCGGTGCTCAGTGCTTGGGGTGCTGGGTGCTCAGTACTCAGGGTGCTGGGTGCTCAGTTCTCAGGGTGCTGCGTGCTCAGTGCTCAGGGTGATGGGTGCTCAGTACTCAGTGCTCAGGATGCTCCGTGCTCAGTGCTCGGGCCGCTGGGTGCTCAGTGCTCAGGGTGCTGGGTGCTCAGTACTCAGGGTGCTGGGTTCTCAGTACTCAGGGTGCTGGGTGCACAGTGCTAGGGGTGCTGGGTGCTCAGTGCTCGGGGTCTGGGTGCTCAGTACTCAGGGTGCTGGGTGCTCAGTACTCAGGGTGCTGGGTGCTCAGTGCTCAGGGTGCTGGGTGCTCAGTGCTCTGGGTGCTGGGTGCTCAGTGCTCAGGGTGCTGGGTGCTCAGTGCTCAGGGTGCTGGGTGCTCAGTGCTCGGGGTGCTGGGTGCTGAGTGCTCAGGGTGCTGGGTGCTCAGTGCTCGGGGTGCTCGGTGCTCAGTACACAGGGTGCTAGGTGCTCAGTGCTCGGGGTGCTGGGTGCTCAGTGCTCAGTACTCAGGGTGCTGGGTGCTCAGTGCTCTGGGTGCTGGGTGCTCAGTACTCAGGGTGCTGGGTGCTCAGTGCTCAGGGTGCTGGGTGCTCAGTGCTCAGGGTGCTGGGTGCTCAGTGATCGGGGTGCTGGGTGCTCAGTACTCAGGGTGCTCAGTGCTCGGGGAGCTCGGTGCTCAGTACTCAGGGTGCTGGGTGCTCAGTACACAGTGCTCGGGGTCCTGGGTGCTCCGTGCTCGGGGTGCTGGGTGCTCAGTGCTCTGGGTGCTTAGTGCTCAGTACTCAGGGTGCTGGGTGCTCAGTACTCAGGGTGCTCAGTGCTCGGGGTGCTGGGTGCTCAGTGCTCAGGGTGATCGGTGCTCAGTACTCAGTATGCTGGGTGCTCAGTACTCAGGGTGCTGGGTGCTCAGTACTCAGGGTGCTGGTTGCTCAGTCCTCAGGGTGCTCAGTGCTCAGGGGGCTGGGTGATCAGTGCTCTGGGTGTTCGGTGCTCAGTACTCAGGGTGCTGAGTGCCCAGTACTCAGGGTGCTGGGTGCTCAGTACTCAGGGTGCTCATTGCTCAGGGTGCTGGGTGCTCAGTACTCAGGGTGCTGGGTGCTCAGTCCTCAGGGTGCTGGGTGCTCAGTACGTTGGGTGCTCAGTACTCAGGGTGCTCGGTGCTCAGTACTCGGGGTGCTGGGTGCTCATTAATCAGGGTGCTGGGTGCTCAGTACTCAGGGTGCTCAGTGCTTGGGGTGCAGGGTGCTCAGTACTCAGGGTGCTCTGTGCTTGGGGTGCTGGGCGCTCAGTACTCAGGGTGCTGGGTGCTCAGTGCTCAGGGTGTTGGGTGCTCAGTACTCAGGGTGCTGGGTGCTCAGTACTCAGGGTGCTGGGTGCTCAGTGCTCGGGGTGCTGGGTGCTCAGTGCTCGGGGTGCTGGGTGCTCAGTGCTCGGGGTGCTCGGTGCTCAGTGCTCGGGGTGCTGGGTGCTCAGTGCTCAGTACTCAGGGTGCTGGGTGCTCAGTGCTCAGGTTGCTGGGTGCTCGGTGCTCAGTACGCTGGGTGCTCAGTACTCAGGGTGCTGGATGCTCAGTACTCAGGGTGCTCGGTGCTCAGTTCTCAGGGTGCTGGGTGCTCAGTGCTCGGGGTGCTGGGTGCTCAGTACTCAGGGTGCTGGGTGCTCAGTGCTCGGGGTGCTCGGTGCTCAGTACGCTGGGTGCTCAGTATTCAGGGTGCTGGGTGCTCAGTACTCAGGGTGCTGGGTGCTCAGTGCTCAGGTTGCTGGGTGCTCAGTGCTCGGGGTGCTCAGTGCTAAGTACTCAGGGTGCTGGGTGCTCAGTACTCAGGGTGCTGGGTGCTCAGTATTCAGAGTGCTGGGTGCTCAGTGCTCGTAGTGCTGGGTGCTCAGTGCTCAGGGTGCTCGGTGCTCAGTACTCATGTTGCTGGGTGCTCATTCTCAGGGTGCTGGGTGCTCAGTACTCAGGTTGCTCAGTACTCTGGGTGCTCGGTGCTCAGTACTCATGGTGCTGGCTGCTCAGTACTCAGGGTGCTCGGTGCTCAGTTCTCAGGGTGCTCGGTGCTCAGTGTTTGGTGTGCTGGGTGCTCAGTACTCAGGGTGCTGGGTGCTCAGTGCTCATGGTGCTCGGTGCTCAGTGCTCTGGGTGCTGGGTGCTCAGTACTCAGTGCTCAGGATGCTGGGTGCTCAGTGCTCAGGGTGCTGGGTGCTCAGTGCTCAGGGAGCTCAGTGCTCAGTGCTCAGTACTTAGGGTGCTGGGTGCTCAGTACTCAGGGTGTTGGGTGCTCAGTGCTCGGGGTGCCCGGTGCTCAGTGCTCTGGGTGCTCGGTGCTCAGTACTCAGGGTGCTGGGTGCTCAGTACTCACGGTGCTGGGTGCTCAGTGCTCGGGGTGCTGGGTGCTCAGTGCTCGGGGTGCTGGGTGCTCAGTGCTCGGGGTGCTGGGTGCTCAGTACTCAGGGTGCTCAGCGCTCAGTACTCAGGGTGCTGGGTGCTCAGTGCTCGGGGTGCTCGTTGCTCAGTACGTTGGGTGCTCAGTGCTCAGGGTGCTGGGTGCTCAGTGCTCAGGGTGCTTGATGCTCAGTACTCAGGGTGCTGGGTGCTCAGTGCTCAGGGTGCTGGGTGCTCAGTGCTCAGGGTGCTGGGTGCTCAGTGCTCAGGGTGCTGGGTGCTCAGTACTCAGGGTGCTGGGTGCTCAGTACTCGGGGTGCTGGGTGCTCAGTGCTCAGCGTGCTGGGTGCTCAGTACTCAGGGTGCTCGGTGCTCAGTGCTTGGGGTGCTGGGTGCTCAGTACTCAGGGTGCTGGGTGCTCAGTTCTCAGGGTGCTGCGTGCTCAGTGCTCAGGGTGATGGGTGCTCAGTACTCAGTGCTCAGGATGCTGGGTGCTCAGTGCTCGGGCCGCTGGGTGCTCAGTGCTCAGTGTGCTGGGTGCTCAGTACTCAGGGTGCTGGGTTCTCAGTACTCAGGGTGCTGGGTGCACAGTGCTAGGGGTGCTGGGTGCTCAGTGCTCGGGGTCTGGGTGCTCAGTACTCAGGGTGCTGGGTGCTCAGTACTCAGGGTGCTGGGTGCTCAGTGCTCAGGGTGCTGGGTGCTCAGTGCTCTGGGTGCTGGGTGCTCAGTGCTCAGGGTGCTGGGTGCTCAGTGCTCAGGGTGCTGGGTGCTCAGTGCTCAGGGTGCTGGGTGCTGAGTGCTCAGGGTGCTGGGTGCTCAGTGCTCGGGGTGCTCGGTGCTCAGTACACAGGGTGCTAGGTGCTCAGTGCTCGGGGTGCTGGGTGCTCAGTGCTCAGTACTCAGGGTGCTGGGTGCTCAGTGCTCGGGGTGCTGGGTGCTCAGTACTCAGGGTGCTGGGTGCTCAGTGCTCAGGGTGCTGGGTGCTCAGTGCTCAGGGTGCTGGGTGCTCAGTGATCGGGGTGCTGGGTGCTCAGTACTCAGGGTGCTGGGTGCTCAGTACTCAGGGTGCTCAGTGCTCGGGGTGCTGGGTGCTCAGTACTCAGGGTGCTGGGTGCTCAGTACTCAGTGCTCGGGGTCCTGGGTGCTCCGTGCTCGGGGTGCTGGGTGCTCAGTGCTCTGGGTGCTTAGTGCTCAGTACTCAGGGTGCTGGGTGCTCAGTACTCAGGGTGCTCAGTGCTCGGGGTGCTGGGTGCTCAGTACTCAGGGTGCTGGGTGCTCAGTACTCAGGGTGCTCAGTGCTCGGGGTGCTGGGTGCTCAGTGCTCAGGGTGATCGGTGCTCAGTACTCAGGATGCTGGGTGCTCAGTACTCAGGGTGCTGGGTGCTCAGTACTCAGGGTGCTGGGTGCTCAGTGCTCGGGGTGCTGGGTGCTCAGTACTCAGGGTGCTGGGTGCTCAGTGCTCAGGGTGCTGGTTGCTCAGTCCTCAGTGTGCTCAGTGCTCAGGGTGCTGGTTGCTCAGTCCTCAGGGTGCTCAGTGCTCAGGGTGCTGGGTGATCAGTGCTCGGGGTGTTCGGTGCTCAGTACTCAGGGTGCTGAGTGCCCAGTACTCAGGGTGCTGGGTGCTCAGTACTCAGGGTGCTCATTGCTCAGGGTGCTGGGTGCTCAGTACTCAGGGTGCTGGGTGCTCAGTCCTCAGGGTGCTGGGTGCTCAGTACGTTGGGTGCTCAGTACTCAGGGTGCTCGGTGCTCAGTACTCGGGGTGCTGGGTGCTCATTAATCAGGGTGCTGGGTGCTCAGTACTCAGGGTGCTCAGTGCTTGGGGTGCAGGGTGCTCAGTACTCAGGGTGCTCTGTGCTTGGGGTGCTGGGCGCTCAGTACTCAGGGTGCTGGGTGCTCAGTGCTCAGGGTGTTGGGTGCTCAGTACTCAGGGTGCTGGGTGCTCAGTACTCAGGGTGCTGGGTGCTCAGTGCTCGGGGTGCTGGGTGCTCAGTGCTCGGGGTGCTGGGTGCTCAGTGCTCGGGGTGCTCGGTGCTCAGTGCTCGGGGTGCTGGGTGCTCAGTGCTCAGTACTCAGGGTGCTGGGTGCTCAGTGCTCAGGTTGCTGGGTGCTCGGTGCTCAGTACGCTGGGTGCTCAGTACTCAGGGTGCTGGATGCTCAGTACTCAGGGTGCTCGGTGCTCAGTTCTCAGGGTGCTGGGTGCTCAGTGCTCGGGGTGCTGGGTGCTCAGTACTCAGGGTGCTGGGTGCTCAGTGCTCGGGGTGCTCGGTGCTCAGTACGCTGGGTGCTCAGTATTCAGGGTGCTGGGTGCTCAGTACTCAGGGTGCTTGGTGCTCAGTGCTCAGGGTGCTGGGTGCTCAGTGCTCGGGGTGCTCAGTGCTAAGTACTCAGGGTGCTGGGTGCTCAGTACTCAGGGTGCTGGGTGCTCAGTACTCAGAGTGCTGGGTGCTCAGTGCTCGTAGTGCTGGGTGCTCAGTGCTCAGGGTGCTCAGTGCTCAGTACTCAGGGTGCTGGGTGCTCATTACTCAGGGTGCTGGGTGCTCAGTGCTCGGGGTGCTGGGTGCTCAGTACTCAGGGTGCTGGGTGCTCAGTGCTCAGGGTGCTCGGTGCTCAGTACTCATGTTGCTGGGTGCTCATTCTCAGGGTGCTGGGTGCTCAGTACTCAGGTTGCTCAGTACTCTGGGTGCTCGGTGCTCAGTACTCATGGTGCTGGCTGCTCAGTACTCAGGGTGCTCGGTGCTCAGTTCTCAGGGTGCTCGGTGCTCAGTGTTTGGTGTGCTGGGTGCTCAGTACTCAGGGTGCTGGGTGCTCAGTGCTCATGGTGCTCGGTGCTCAGTGCTCTGGGTGCTGGGTGCTCAGTACTCAGTGCTCAGGATGCTGGGTGCTCAGTGCTCAGGGTGCTGGGTGCTCAGTGCTCAGGGAGCTCAGTGCTCAGTGCTCAGTACTTAGGGTGCTGGGTGCTCAGTACTCAGGGTGTTGGGTGCTCAGTGCTCGGGGTGCCCGGTGCTCAGTGCTCTGGGTGCTCGGTGCTCAGTACTCAGGGTGCTGGGTGCTCAGTACTCACGGTGCTGGGTGCTCAGTGCTCGGGGTGCTGGGTGCTCAGTGCTCGGGGTGCTGGGTGCTCAGTGCTCGGGGTGCTGGGTGCTCAGTACTCAGGGTGCTCAGCGCTCAGTACTCAGGGTGCTGGGTGCTCAGTGCTCGGGGTGCTCGTTGCTCAGTACGTTGGGTGCTCAGTGCTCAGGGTGCTGGGTGCTCAGTGCTCAGGGTGCTTGATGCTCAGTACTCAGGGTGCTGGGTGCTCAGTGCTCAGGGTGCTGGGTGCTCAGTGCTCAGGGTGCTGGGTGCTCAGTGCTCAGGGTGCTGGGTGCTCAGTACTCAGGGTGCTGGGTGCTCAGTACTCGGGGTGCTGGGTGCTCAGTGCTCAGCGTGCTGGGTGCTCAGTACTCAGGGTGCTCGGTGCTCAGTGCTTGGGGTGCTGGGTGCTCAGTACTCAGGGTGCTGGGTGCTCAGTTCTCAGGGTGCTGCGTGCTCAGTGCTCAGGGTGATGGGTGCTCAGTACTCAGTGCTCAGGATGCTGGGTGCTCAGTGCTCGGGCCGCTGGGTGCTCAGTGCTCAGTGTGCTGGGTGCTCAGTACTCAGGGTGCTGGGTTCTCAGTACTCAGGGTGCTGGGTGCACAGTGCTAGGGGTGCTGGGTGCTCAGTGCTCGGGGTCTGGGTGCTCAGTACTCAGGGTGCTGGGTGCTCAGTACTCAGGGTGCTGGGTGCTCAGTGCTCAGGGTGCTGGGTGCTCAGTGCTCTGGGTGCTGGGTGCTCAGTGCTCAGGGTGCTGGGTGCTCAGTGCTCAGGGTGCTGGGTGCTCAGTGCTCAGGGTGCTGGGTGCTGAGTGCTCAGGGTGCTGGGTGCTCAGTGCTCGGGGTGCTCGGTGCTCAGTACACAGGGTGCTAGGTGCTCAGTGCTCGGGGTGCTGGGTGCTCAGTGCTCAGTACTCAGGGTGCTGGGTGCTCAGTGCTCGGGGTGCTGGGTGCTCAGTACTCAGGGTGCTGGGTGCTCAGTGCTCAGGGTGCTGGGTGCTCAGTGCTCAGGGTGCTGGGTGCTCAGTGATCGGGGTGCTGGGTGCTCAGTACTCAGGGTGCTCAGTGCTCGGGGAGCTCGGTGCTCAGTACTCAGGGTGCTGGGTGCTCAGTACTCAGTGCTCGGGGTCCTGGGTGCTCCGTGCTCGGGGTGCTGGGTGCTCAGTGCTCTGGGTGCTTAGTGCTCAGTACTCAGGGTGCTGGGTGCTCAGTACTCAGGGTGCTCAGTGCTCGGGGTGCTGGGTGCTCAGTACTCAGGGTGCTGGGTGCTCAGTACTCAGGGTGCTCAGTGCTCGGGGTGCTGGGTGCTCAGTGCTCAGGGTGATCGGTGCTCAGTACTCAGGATGCTGGGTGCTCAGTACTCAGGGTGCTGGGTGCTCAGTACTCAGGGTGCTGGTTGCTCAGTCCTCAGGGTGCTCAGTGCTCAGGGTGCTGGGTGATCAGTGCTCGGGGTGCTCGGTGCTCAGTACTCAGGGTGCTGAGTGCCCAGTACTCAGGGTGCTGGGTGCTCAGTACTCAGGGTGCTCATTGCTCAGGGTGCTGGTTGCTCAGTACTCAGGGTGCTGGGTGCTCAGTGCTCAGGGTGCTCGGTGCTCAGTACGTTGGGTGCTCAGTACTCAGGGTGCTCGGTGCTCAGTACTCGGGGTGCTGGGTGCTCATTAATCAGGGTGCTGGGTGCTCAGTACTCAGGGTGCTCAGTGCTTGGGGTGCAGGGTGCTCAGTACTCAGGGTGCTCTGTGCTTGGGGTGCTGGGTGCTCAGTACTCAGGGTGCTGGGTGCTCAGTGCTCAGGGTGTTGGGTGCTCAGTACTCAGGGTGCTGGGTGCTCAGTACTCAGGGTGCTGGGTGCTCAGTGCTCGGGGTGCTGGGTGCTCAGTGCTCGGGGTGCTGGGTGCTCAGTGCTCGGGGTGCTGGGTGCTCAGTGCTCAGGGTGCTGGGTGCTCAGTGCTCGGGGTGCTGGGTGCTCAGTGCTCGGGGTGCTTGGTGCTCAGTGCTCGGGGTGCTGGGTTCTCAGTGCTCAGTGTGCTGGGTGCTCGGTGCTCGGGGTGCTGGGTGCTTAGTGCTCGGGGTGCCCGGTGCTCAGTACTCGGGGTTCTGGGTGCTCAGTGCTCAGGGTACTCGGTGCTCAGTACGTTGGGTGCTCAGTACTCAGGGTGCTGGGTGCTCAGTGCTCAGGGTGCTAGGTGCTCAGTGCTCAGGGTGCTGGGTGCTCAGTGCTCAGGGTGCTGGGTGCTCAGTGCTCAGGGTGCTGGGTGCTCGGTGCTCTGGGTGCTGGGTGCTTAGTGCTCGGGGTGCCCGGTGCTCAGTACTCGGGGTGCTCAGTGCTCAGTACTCAGGGTGCTGGGTGCTCAGTGCTCAGGGTGCTGGGTGCTCAGTACTCAGGGTGCTGGGTGCTCGGTGCTCAGTACGCAGTGTGCTCAGTACTCAGGGTGCTGGGTGCTCAGTACTCAGGGTGCTCGGTGCTCAGTGCTCAGGGTGCTAGGTGCTCGGTGCTCGGGGTGCTTGGTGCTTAGTGCTCGGGTTGCTGGGTGCTCAGTACTCAGGGTGCTGGGTTCTAAGTGCTCAGTACTCAGGGTGCTGGGTGCTCAGTGCTCAGGGTTCTGGGTGCTCAGTGCTCAGGGTGCTGGGTGCTCGGAGCTCTGGGTGCTGGGTGCTTAGTGCTCGGGTTGCTGGGTGCTCAGTACTCAGGGTGCTGGGTGCTCAGTGCTCGGGGTGCTGGGTGCTCAGTGCTCAGTACTCAGGGTGCTGGGTGCTCAGTGCTCTGGGTGCTGGGTGCTCAGTACTCAGGGTGCTGGGTGCTCAGTGCTCAGGGTGCTGGGTGCTCAGTGCTCAGGGTGCTGGGTGCTCAGTGATCGGGGTGCTGGGTGCTCAGTACTCAGGGTGCTCAGTGCTCGGGGAGCTCGGTGCTCAGTACTCAGGGTGCTGGGTGCTCAGTACTCAGTGCTCGGGGTCCTGGGTGCTCCATGCTCGGGGTGCTGGGTGCTCAGTGCTCTGGGTGCTTAGTGCTCAGTACTCAGGGTGCTGGGTGCTCAGTACTCAGGGTGCTCAGTGCTCGGGGTGCTGGGTGCTCAGTGCTCAGGGTGATCGGTGCTCAGTACTCAGGATGCTGGGTGCTCAGTACTCAGGGTGCTGGGTGCTCAGTACTCAGGGTGCTGGTTGCTCAGTCCTCAGGGTGCTCAGTGCTCAGGGTGCTGGGTGATCAGTGCTCGGGGTGTTCGGTGCTCAGTACTCAGGGTGCTGAGTGCCCAGTACTCAGGGTGCTGGGTGCTCAGTACTCAGGGTGCTCATTGCTCAGGGTGCTGGGTGCTCAGTACTCAGGGTGCTGGGTGCTCAGTGCTCAGGGTGCTCGGTTCTCAGTACGTTGGGTGCTCAGTACTCAGGGTGCTCGGTGCTCAGTACTCGGGGTACTGGGTGCTCATTAATCAGGGTGCTGGGTGCTCAGTACTCAGGGTGCTCAGTGCTTGGGGTGCAGGGTGCTCAGTACTCAGGGTGCTCTGTGCTTGGGGTGCTGGGCGCTCAGTACTCAGGGTGCTGGGTGCTCAGTGCTCAGGGTGTTGGGTGCTCAGTACTCAGGGTGCTGGGTGCTCAGTACTCAGGGTGCTGGGTGCTCAGTGCTCGGGGTGCTGGGTGCTCAGTGCTCGGGGTGCTGGGTGCTCAGTGCTCGGGGTGCTCGGTGCTCAGTGCTCGGGGTGCTGGGAGCTCAGTGCTCAGTACTCAGGGTGCTGGGTGCTCAGTGCTCAGGTTGCTGGGTGCTCGGTGCTCAGTACGCTGGGTGCTCAGTACTCAGGGTGCTGGATGCTCAGTACTCAGGGTGCTCGGTGCTCAGTACTCAGGGTGCTGGGTGCTCAGTGCTCGGGGTGCTGGGTGCTCAGTACTCAGGGTGCTGGGTGCTCAGTGCTCAGGGTGCTCGGTGCTCAGTACGCTGGGTGCTCAGTATTCAGGGTGCTGGGTGCTCAGTACTCAGGGTGCTGGGTGCTCAGTGCTCAGGGTGCTGGGTGCTCAGTGCTCGGGGTGCTCAGTGCTAAGTACTCAGGGTGCTGGGTGCTCAGTACTCAGGGTGCTGGGTGCTCAGTACTCAGAGTGCTGGGTGCTCAGTGCTCGTAGTGCTGGGTGCTCAGTGCTCAGGGTGCTCAGTGCTCAGTACTCAGGGTGCTGGGTGCTCATTACTCAGGGTGCTGTGTGCTCAGTGCTCGGGGTGCTGGGTGCTCAGTACTCAGGATGCTGGGTGCTCAGTGCTCAGGGTGCTCGGTGCTCAGTACTCATGTTGCTGGGTGCTCATTCTCAGGGTGCTGGGTGCTCAGTACTCAGGTTGCTCAGTACTCTGGGTGCTCGGTGCTCAGTACTCATGGTGCTGGCTGCTCAGTACTCAGGGTGCTCGGTGCTCAGTTCTCAGGGTGCTCGGTGCTCAGTGTTTGGTGTGCTGGGTGCTCAGTACTCAGGGTGCTGGGTGCTCAGTGCTCATGGTGCTCGGTGCTCAGTGCTCTGGGTGCTGGGTGCTCAGTACTCAGTGCTCAGGATGCTGGGTGCTCAGTGCTCAGGGTGCTGGGTGCTCAGTGCTCAGGGAGCTCAGTGCTCAGTGCTCAGTACTTAGGGTGCTGGGTGCTCAGTACTCAGGGTGTTGGGTGCTCAGTGCTCGGGGTGCCCGGTGCTCAGTGCTCGGGGTGCTCGGTGCTCAGTACTCAGGGTGCTGGGTGCTCAGTACTCACGGTGCTGGGTGCTCAGTGCTCGGGGTGCTGGGTGCTCAGTGCTCGGGGTGCTGGGTGCTCAGTGCTCGGGGTGCTGGGTGCTCAGTACTCGGGGTGCTCGTTGCTCAGTACGTTGGGTGCTCAGTGCTCAGGGTGCTGGGTGCTCAGTGCTCAGGGTGCTTGATGCTCAGTACTCAGGGTGCTGGGTGCTCAGTGCTCAGGGTGCTGGGTGCTCAGTGCTCAGGGTGCTGGGTGCTCAGTGCTCAGGGTGCTGGGTGCTCAGTACTCAGGGTGCTGGGTGCTCAGTACTCGGGGTGCTGGGTGCTCAGTGCTCAGCGTGCTGGGTGCTCAGTACTCAGGGTGCTCGGTGCTCAGTGCTTGGGGTGCTGGGTGCTCAGTACTCAGGGTGCTGGGTGCTCAGTTCTCAGGGTGCTGCGTGCTCAGTGCTCAGGGTGATGGGTGCTCAGTACTCAGTGCTCAGGATGCTGGGTGCTCAGTGCTCGGGCCGCTGGGTGCTCAGTGCTCAGGGTGCTGGGTGCTCAGTACTCAGGGTGCTGGGTTCTCAGTACTCAGGGTGCTGGGTGCACAGTGCTAGGGGTGCTGGGTGCTCAGTGCTCGGGGTCTGGGTGCTCAGTACTCAGGGTGCTGGGTGCTCAGTACTCAGGGTGCTGGGTGCTCAGTGCTCAGGGTGCTGGGTGCTCAGTGCTCTGGGTGCTGGGTGCTCAGTGCTCAGGGTGCTGGGTGCTCAGTGCTCAGGGTGCTGGGTGCTCAGTGCTCAGGGTGCTGGGTGCTGAGTGCTCAGGGTGCTGGGTGCTCAGTGCTCGGGGTGCGCGGTGCTCAGTACACAGGGTGCTAGGTGCTCAGTGCTCGGGGTGCTGGGTGCTCAGTGCTCAGTACTCAGGGTGCTGGGTGCTCAGTGCTCGGGGTGCTGGGTGCTCAGTACTCAGGGTGCTGGGTGCTCAGTGCTCAGGGTGCTGGGTGCTCAGTGCTCAGGGTGCTGGGTGCTCAGTGCTCAGGGTGCTGGGTGCTCAGTGCTCGGGGAGCTCGGTGCTCAGTACTCAGGGTGCTGGGTGCTCAGTACTCAGTGCTCGGGGTCCTGGGTGCTCCGTGCTCGGGGTGCTGGGTGCTCAGTGCTCTGGGTGCTTAGTGCTCACTACTCAGGGTGCTGGGTGCTCAGTACTCAGGGTGCTCAGTGCTCGGGGTGCTGGGTGCTCAGTACTCAGGGTGCTGGGTGCTCAGTACTCAGGGTGCTCAGTGCTCGGGGTGCTGGGTGCTCAGTGCTCAGGGTGATCGGTGCTCAGTACTCAGGATGCTGGGTGCTCAGTACTCAGGGTGCTGGGTGCTCAGTACTCAGGGTGCTGGTTGCTCAGTCCTCAGGGTGCTCAGTGCTCAGGGTGCTGGGTGATCAGTGCTCGGGGTGCTCGGTGCTCAGTACTCAGGGTGCTGAGTGCCCAGTACTCAGGGTGCTGGGTGCTCAGTACTCAGGGTGCTCATTGCTCAGGGTGCTGGTTGCTCAGTACTCAGGGTGCTGGGTGCTCAGTGCTCAGGGTGCTCGGTGCTCAGTACGTTGGGTGCTCAGTACTCAGGGTGCTCGGTGCTCAGTACTCGGGGTGCTGGGTGCTCATTAATCAGGGTGCTGGGTGCTCAGTACTCAGGGTGCTCAGTGCTTGGGGTGCAGGGTGCTCAGTACTCAGGGTGCTCTGTGCTTGGGGTGCTGGGTGCTCAGTACTCAGGGTGCTGGGTGCTCAGTGCTCAGGGTGTTGGGTGCTCAGTACTCAGGGTGCTGGGTGCTCAGTACTCAGGGTGCTGGGTGCTCAGTGCTCGGGGTGCTGGGTGCTCAGTGCTCGGGGTGCTGGGTGCTCAGTACTCGGGGTTCTGGGTGCTCAGTGCTCAGGGTACTCGGTGCTCAGTACGTGGGGTGCTCAGTACTCAGGGTGCTGGGTGCTCAGTGCTCAGGGTGCTAGGTGCTCAGTGCTCAGGGTGCTGGGTGCTCAGTGCTCAGGGTGCTGGGTGCTCAGTGCTCAGGGTGCTGGGTGCTCGGTGCTCTGGGTGCTGGGTGCTTAGTGCTCGGGGTGCCCGGTGCTCAGTACTCGGGGTGCTCAGTGCTCAGTGCTCAGGGTGCTGGGTGCTCAGTACTCAGGGTGCTGGGTGCTCGGTGCTCGGGGTGCTTGGTGCTTAGTGCTCGGGTTGCTGGGTGCTCAGTACTCAGGGTGCTGGGTGCTAAGTGCTCAGTACTCAGGGTGCTGGGTGCTCAGTGCTCAGGGTTCTGGGTGCTCAGTGCTCAGGGTGCTGGGTGCTCGGAGCTCTGGGTGCTGGGTGCTTAGTGCTCGGGTTGCTGGGTGCTCAGTACTCAGGGTGCTGGGTGCTCAGTACTCAGGGTGCTGGGTGCTCAGTGCTCAGGGTGCTGGGTGCTCGGTGCTCGGGGTGCAGGGTGCTTAGTGCTCGGGTTGCTGGGTGCTCAGTACTCAGGGTGCTGGGTGCTCAGTGCTCGGGGTGCTCGGTGCTCAGTGCTCAGTACTCAGGGTGCTGTGTGCTCAGTGCTCAGGGTGCTGTGTGTTCAGTTCTCAGGGTGCTGGGTGCTCAGTACTCAGGGTGCTGGGTGCTCAGTACTCAGGGTGCTGGGTGCTCAGTGCTCAGGGTGCTGGGTGCTCGGTGCTCGGGGTGCTGGGTGTTTAGTGCTCGGGTTGCTGGGTGCTCAGTACTCAGGGTGCTGGGTGCTCAGTGCTCGGGGTGCTGGGTGCTCAGTGCTCAGTACTCAGGGTGCTGGGTGCTCAGTGCTCAGGGTGCTGTGTGCTCAGTGCTCAGGGTGCTGGGTACTCAGTGCTCAGGGTGCTGGGTGCTCAGTACTCAGGGTGCTGGGTGCTCAGTACTCAGGGTGCTGGGTGCTCTGTGCTCGGGGTGCTGGGTGCTCAGTGCTCGCGGTGCTGGGTGCTCAGTGCTCAGGGTGCTCGGTGCTCAGTACTCAGGGTGCTGGGTGCTCAGTGCTCGAGGTGCTCAGTACTCAGGGTGCTGTGTGTTCAGTGCTCAGTGTGCTGGGTGCTCAGTACTCAGGGTGCTCGGTGCTTAGTACTCAGGGTGCTGGGTGCTCAGTACTCCGGGTGCTGGGAGCTCAGTGCTCGGGGTTCTCGGTGCTCAGTGCTCAAGGTGCTGGGTGCTCAGTACTCAGCGTGCTCATTGCTCAGGGTGCTGGGTGCTCAGTACTCAGGGTGCTGGGTGCTCAGTGCTCAGGGTGCTCAGTTCTCAGTACGTTGGGTGCTCAGTACTCAGGGTGCTTGGTGCTCAGTACTCGGGGTGCTGGGTGCTCATTAATCAGGGTGATGGGTGCTCAGTAATCAGGGTGCTCAGTGGTTGGGGTTCAGGGTGCTCAGTACTCAGGGTGTTCTGTGCTTGGGGTGCTGGGTGCTCAGTACTCAGGGTGCTGGGTACTCAGTGCTCAGGGTGTTGGGTGCTCAGTACTCAGGGTGCTGGGTGCTCAGTACTCAGGGTGCTGGGTGCTCAGTGATCGGGGTGTTGGGTGCTCAGTGCTCGGGGTGCTGGGTGCTCAGTGCTCGGGGTGCTGGGTGCTCAGTGCTCGGGGTTCTGGGTGCTCAGTGCCCAGGGTGCTGGGTGATCAGTGCTCGGGGTGCTGGGTGCTCAGTGCTCAGGGTGCTGGGTGCTCGGTGCTCGGGGTGCTGGGTGCTTAGTGCTCGTGGTGCCTCGGTGCTCAGTACTCGGGGTTCTGGGTGCTCAGTGCTCAGGGTACTCGGTGCTCAGTACGTTGGGTGTTCAGTACTCAGGGTGCTGGGTGCTCAGTGCTCAGGGTGCTGGGTGCTCAGTGCTCAGGGTGCTGGGTGCTCAGTGCTCAGGGTGCTGGGTGCTCAGTGCTCAGGGTGCTGGGTGCTCAGTGCTCAGGGTGCTGGGTGCTCGGTGCTCTGGGTGCTGGGTGCTTAGTGCTCGGGGTGCTCGGTGCTCAGTACTCGGGGTGCTCAGTGCTCAGTACTCAGGGTGGTGGGTGCTCAGTGCTCAGGGTGCTGGGTGCTCAGTACTCAGGGTGCTGGGTGCTCGGTTCTCAGTACGCTGGGTTCTCAGTACTCAGGGTGCTGGGTGCTCAGTACTCAGGGTGCTCGGTGCTCAGTACTCAGGGTGCTGGGTGCTCAGTGCTCGGGGTGCTGGGTGCTCAGTACTCAGGGTGCTGGGTGCTCAGTGCTCGGGGTGCTCGGTGCTCAGTACGCTGTGTGCTCAGTACTCAGGGTGCTGGGTGCTCAGTACTCAGGGTGCTGGGTGCTTATTACTCAGGGTGCTGGGTGCTCAGTGCTCCGGGTGCTGGGTGCTCAGTGCTCAGTACTCAGGGTGCTGGGTGCTCAGTGCTCAGGTTGCTGGGTGCTTAGTACTCAGGGTGCTGGGTGCTCAGTGCTCCGGGTGCTGGGTGCTCAGTGCTCAGTACACAGGGTGCTGGGTGCTCGGTGCTCGGGGTGCTGGGTGCTTAGTGCTCGGGGTGCTGGGTGCTCAGTACTCAGGGTGCTGGGTGGTCAGTACTCACGGTGCTGGGTGCTCAGTACTCGGGGTGCTGGGTGCTCACTACTCAGGGTGCTGGGTGCTCAGTACTCAGGGTGCTGGGTGCTCAGTGCTCGGGGTGCTCGGTGCTCAGTACTCAGGGTGCTCATTACTCAGGGTGCTCAGTACTCAGGGTGCTGGGTGCTCAGTACTCAGGGTGCTCAGTACTCAGGGTGCTGGGTGCTCAGTGCTCGGGGTGCTGGGTGCTCAGTACCCAGGGTGCTCAGTACTCAGGGTGCTGGGTGCTCAGTGCTCGGGGTGCTGGGTGCTCAGTGCTCAGGGTGATCGGTGCTCAGTACTCAGGATGCTCTGTGCTCAGTACTCAGGGTGCTGGGTGCTCAGTACACAGGGTGCTGGTTGCTCAGTCCTCAGGGTGCTCAGTGCTCAGGGTGCTGGGTGCTCAGTGCTCGGGGTGCTCGGTGCTCAGTACTCAGGGTGCTGGGTGCTCAGTACTCAGGGTGCTGGGTGCTCAGTACTCAGGGTGCTGGGTGCTCAGTGCTCGTAGTGCTGGGTGCTCAGTGCTCAGTACTCAGGGTGCTGGGTGCTCATTACTCAGGGTGCTGGGTGCTCAGTGCTCGGGGTGCTGGGTGCTCAGTACTCAGGGTGCTGGGTGCTAAGTGCTCGGGGTGCTGGGTGCTCAGTGCTCAGTACTCAGGGTGCTGGGTGCTCAGTACACAGGGTGCTGGGTGCTCAGTGCTCGGGGTGCTGGGTGCTCAGTGCTCGGGGTGCTGGGTGCTCAGTACTCAGGGTGCTGGGTGCTCAGTGCTCAGGGTGTTGGGTGCTCAGTACTCAGGGTGCTGGGTGCTCAGTACTCAGGGTGCTGGGTGCTCAGTGCTCGGGGTGCTGGGTGCTCAGTGCTCGGGGTGCTGGGTGCTCAGTGCTCGGGGTGCTGGGTGCTCAGTGCTCAGGGTGCTGGGTGCTCAGTGCTCGGGGTGCTGGGTGCTCAGTGCTCGGGATGCTTGGTGCTCAGTGCTCGGGGTGCTGGGTTCTCAGTGCTCCGTGTGCTGGGTGCTCGGTGCTCGGGGTGCTGGGTGCTTAGTGCTCGGGGTGCCCGGTGCTCAGTACTCGGGGTTCTGGGTGCTCAGTGCTCAGGGTACTCGGTGCTCAGTACGTTGGGTGCTCAGTACTCAGGGTGCTGGGTGCTCAGTGCTCAGGGTGCTAGGTGCTCAGTGCTCAGGGTGCTGGGTGCTCAGTGCTCAGGGTGCTGGGTGCTCAGTGCTCAGGGTGCTGGGTGCTCGGTGCTCTGGGTGCTGGGTGCTTAGTGCTCGGGGTGCCCGGTGCTCAGTACTCGGGGTGCTCAGTGCTCAGTACTCAGGTTGCTGGGTGCTCAGTGCTCAGGGTGCTGGGTGCTCAGTACTCAGGGTGCTGGGTGCTCGGTGCTCAGTACGCAGTGTGCTCAGTACTCAGGGTGCTGGGTGCTCAGTACTCAGGGTGCTCGGTGCTCAGTGCTCAGGGTGCTAGGTGCTCGGTGCTCGGGGTGCTGGGTGCTTAGTGCTCGGGTTGCTGGCTGCTCAGTACTCAGGGTGCTGGGTGCTAAGTGCTCAGTACTCAGAGTGCTGGGTGCTCAGTGCTCAGGGTTCTGGGTGCTCAGTGCTCAGGGTGCTGGGTGCTCGGAGCTCGGGGTGCTGGGTGCTTAGTGCTCGGGTTGCTGGGTGCTCAGTACTCAGGGTGCTGGGTGCTCAGTACTCAGGGTGCTGGGTGCTCAGTGCTCAGGGTGCTGGGTTCTCGGTGCTCGGGGTACAGGGTGCTTAGTGCTCGGGTTGCTGGGTGCTCAGTACTCAGGGTGCTGGGTGCTCAGTGCTCGGGGTGCTGGTTGCTCAGTGCTCAGTTCTCAGGGTGCTGTGTGCTCAGTGCTCAGGGTGCTGTGTGTTCAGTTCTCAGGGTGCTGGGTGCTCAGTACTCAGGGTGCTGGGTGCTCAGTACTCAGGGTGCTGGGTGCTCAGTGCTCAGTGTGCTGGGTGCTCGGTGCTCGGGGTGCTGGGTGTTTATTGCTCGGGTTGCTGGGTGCTCAGTACTCAGGGTGCTGGGTGCTCAGTGCTCGGGGTGCTGGGTGCTCAGTGCTCAGTACTCAGGGTGCTGGGTGCTCAGTGCTCAGGGTGCTGTGTGCTCAGTGCTCAGGGTGCTGGGTACTCAGTGCTCAGGGTGCTGGGTGCTCAGTACTCAGGGTGCTGGGTGCTCAGTACTCAGGGTGCTGGGTGCTCTGTGCTCGGGGTGCTGGGTGCTCAGTGCTCGCGGTGCTGGGTGCTCAGTGCTCAGGGTGCTCGGTGCTCAGTACTCAGGGTGCTGGGTGCTCAGTGCTCGAGGTGCTCAGTACTCAGGGTGCTGTGTGTTCAGTGCTCAGTGTGCTGGGTGCTCAGTACTCAGGGTGCTCGGTGCTTAGTACTCAGGGTGCTGGGTGCTCAGTACTCCGGGTGCTGGGAGCTCAGTGCTCGGGGTTCTCGGTGCTCAGTGCTCAAGGTGCTGGGTGCTCAGTACTCAGCGTGCTCATTGCTCAGGGTGCTGGGTGCTCAGTACTCAGGGTGCTGGGTGCTCAGTGCTCAGGGTGCTCGGTGCTCAGTACGTTGGGTGCTCAGTACTCAGGGTGCTTGGTGCTCAGTACTCGGGGTGCTGGGTGCTCATTAATCAGGGTGATGTGTGCTCAGTGCTTGGGGTTCAGGGTGCTCAGTACTCAGGGTGTTCTGTGCTTGGGGTGCTGGGTGCTCAGTACTCAGGGTGCTGGGTACTCAGTGCTCAGGGTGTTGGGTGCTCAGTACTCAGGGTGCTGGGTGCTCAGTACTCAGGGTGCTGGGTGCTCAGTGCTCGGGGTGTTGGGTGCTCAGTGCTCGGGGTGCTGGGTGCTCAGTGCTCGGGGTGCTGGGTGCTCAGTGCTCGGGGTTCTGGGTGCTCAGTGCCCAGGGTGCTGGGTGATCAGTGCTCGGGGTGCTGGGTGCTCAGTGCTCAGGGTGCTGGGTGCTCGGTGCTCGGGGTGCTGGTTGCTTAGTGCTCGTGGTGCCCGGTGCTCAGTACTCGGGGTTCTGGGTGCTCAGTGCTCAGGGTACTCGGTGCTCAGTACGTTGGGTGCTCAGTACTCAGGGTGCTGGGTGCTCAGTGCTCAGGGTGCTGGATGCTCAGTGCTCAGGGTGCTGGGTGCTCAGTGCTCAGGGTGCTGGGTGCTCAGTGCTCAGGGTGCTGGGTGCTCAGTGCTCAGGGTGCTGGGTGCTCGGTGCTCTGGGTGCTGGGTGCTTAGTGCTCGGGGTGCTCGGTGCTCAGTACTCGGGGTGCTCAGTGCTCAGTACTCAGGGTGGTGGGTGCTCAGTGCTCAGGGTGCTGGGTGCTCAGTACTCAGGGTTCTGGGTGCTCGGTTCTCAGTACGCTGGGTTCTCAGTACTCAGGGTGCTGGGTGCTCAGTACTCAGGGTGCTCGGTGCTCAGTACTCAGGGTGCTGGGTGCTCAGTGCTCGGGGTGCTGGGTGCTCAGTACTCAGGGTGCTGGGTGCTCAGTGCTCGGGGTGCTCGGTGCTCAGTACGCTGGGTGCTCAGTACTCAGGGTGCTGGGTGCTCAGTACTCAGGGTGCTGGGTGCTTAGTACTCAGGGTGCTGGGTGCTCAGTGCTCCGGGTGCTGGGTGCTCAGTGCTCAGTACTCAGGGTGCTGGGTGCTCAGTGCTGAGGTTGCTGGGTGCTCAGTGCTCAGGGTGCTTCGTGCTCGGTGCTCGGTGCTCGGGGTGCTGGGTGCTTAGTGCTCGGGGTGCTGGGTGCTCAGTACTCAGGGTGCTGGGTGGTCAGTACTCACGGTGCTGGGTGCTCAGTACTCGGGGTGCTGGGTGCTCACTACTCAGGGTGCTGGGTGCTCAGTACTCAGGGTGCTGGGTGCTCAGTGCTCGGGGTGCTCGGTGCTCAGTACTCAGGGTGCTCATTACTCAGGGTGCTCAGTACTCAGGGTGCTGGGTGCTCAGTACTCAGGGTGCTCAGTACTCAGGGTGCTGGGTGCTGAGTGCTCGGGGTGCTGGGTGCTCAGTACCCAGGGTGCTCAGTACTCAGGGTGCTGGGTGCTCAGTACTCAGGGTGCTCGGTGCTCAGTACTCAGGGTGCTGGGTGCTCAGTGCTCGGGGTGCTGGGTGCTCAGTACTCAGGGTGCTGGGTGCTCAGTGCTCGGGGTGCTCGGTGCTCAGTACGCTGGGTGCTCAGTACTCAGGGTGCTGGGTGCTCAGTACTCAGGGTGCTGGGTGCTTAGTACTCAGGGTGCTGGGTGCTCAGTGCTCCGGGTGCTGGGTGCTCAGTGCTCAGTACTCAGGGTGCTGGGTGCTCAGTGCTCAGGTTGCTGGGTGCTCAGTGCTCAGGGTGCTTCGTGCTCGGTGCTCGGTGCTCGGGGTGCTGGGTGCTTAGTGCTCGGGGTGCTGGGTGCTCAGTACTCAGGGTGCTGGGTGGTCAGTACTCACGGTGCTGGGTGCTCAGTACTCGGGGTGCTGGGTGCTCACTACTCAGGGTGCTGGGTGCTCAGTACTCAGGGTGCTGGGTGCTCAGTGCTCGGGGTGCTCGGTGCTCAGTACTCAGGGTGCTCATTACTCAGGGTGCTCAGTACTCAGGGTGCTGGGTGCTCAGTACTCAGGGTGCTCAGTACTCAGGGGGCTGGGTGCTCAGTGCTCGGGGTGCTGGGTGCTCAGTACCCAGGGTGCTCAGTACTCAGGGTGCTGGGTGCTCAGTGCTCGGGGTGCTGGGTGCTCAGTGCTCAGGGTGATCGGTGCTCAGTACTCAGGATGCTGGGTGCTCAGTACTCAGGGTGCTGGGTGCTCAGTACACAGGGTGCTGGTTGCTCAGTCCTCAGGGTGCTCAGTGCTCAGGGTGCTGGGTGCTCAGTGCTCGGGGTGCTCGGTGCTCAGTACTCAGGGTGCTGGGTGCTCAGTACTCAGGGTGCTGGGTGCTCATTACTCAGGGTGCTGGGTGCTCAGTGCTCGTAGTGCTGGGTGCTCAGTGCTCAGTACTCAGGGTGCTGGGTGCTCATTACTCAGGGTGCTGGGTGCTCAGTGCTCGGGGTGCTGGGTGCTCAGTACTCAGGTTGCTGGGTGCTCAGTGCTCGGGGTGCTGGGTGCTCAGTGCTCAGTACTCAGGGTGCTGGGTGCTCAGTACACAGGGTGCTGGGTGCTCAGTGCTCGGGGTGCTGGGTGCTCAGTGCTCGGGGTGCTGGGTGCTCAGTACTCAGGGTGCTGGGTGCTCAGTGCTCAGGGTGTTGGGTGCTCAGTACTCAGGGTGCTGGGTGCTCAGTACTCAGGGTGCTGGGTGCTCAGTGCTCGGGTTGCTGGGTGCTCAGTGCTCGGGGTGCTGGGTGCTCAGTGCTCGGGGTGCTGGGTGCTCAGTGCTCAGGGTGCTGGGTGCTCAGTGCTCGGGGTGCTGGGTGCTCAGTGCTCGGGGTGCTTGGTGCTCAGTGCTCGGGGTGCTGGGTTCTCAGTGCTCAGTGTGCTGGGTGCTCGGTGCTCGGGGTGCTGGGTGCTTAGTGCTCGGGGTGCCCGGTGCTCAGTACTCGGGGTTCTGGGTGCTCAGTGCTCAGGGTACTCGGTGCTCAGTACGTTGGGTGCTCAGTACTCAGGGTGCTGGGTGCTCAGTGCTCAGGGTGCTAGGTGCTCAGTGCTCAGGGTGCTGGGTGCTCAGTGCTCAGGGTGCTGGGTGCTCAGTGCTCAGGGTGCTGGGTGCTCGGTGCTCTGGGTGCTGGGTGCTTAGTGCTCGGGGTGCCCGGTGCTCAGTACTCGGGGTGCTCAGTGCTCAGTACTCAGGGTGCTGGGTGCTCAGTGCTCAGGGTGCTGGGTGCTCAGTACTCAGGGTGCTGGGTGCTCGGTGCTCAGTACGCAGTGTGCTCAGTACTCAGGGTGCTGGGTGCTCAGTACTCAGGGTGCTGGGTACTCAGTGCTCAGGGTGCTGGGTGCTCAGTACTCAGGGTGCTGGGTGCTCAGTACTCAGGGTGCTGGGTGCTCTGTGCTCGGGGTGCTGGGTGCTCAGTGCTCGCGGTGCTGGGTGCTCAGTGCTCAGGGTGCTCGGTGCTCAGTACTCAGGGTGCTGGGTGCTCAGTGCTCGAGGTGCTCAGTACTCAGGGTGCTGTGTGTTCAGTGCTCAGTGTGCTGGGTGCTCAGTACTCAGGGTGCTCGGTGCTTAGTACTCAGGGTGCTGGGTGCTCAGTACTCCGGGTGCTGGGTGCTCAGTGCTCGGGGTTATCGGTGCTCAGTGTTCAAGGTGCTGGGTGCTCAGTATTCAGCGTGCTCATTGCTCAGGGTGCTGGGTGCTCAGTACTCAGGGTGCTGGGTGCTCAGTGCTCAGGGTGCTCGGTGCTCAGTACGTTGGGTGCTCAGTACTCAGGGTGCTTGGTGCTCAGTACTCGGGGTGCTGGGTGCTCATTAATCAGGGTGATGGGTGCTCAGTAATCAGGGTGCTCAGTGCTTGGGGTTCAGGGTGCTCAGTACTCAGGGTGTTCTGTGCTTGGGGTGCTGGGTGCTCAGTACTCAGGGTGCTGGGTGCTCAGTGCTCAGGGTGTTGGGTGCTCAGTACTCAGGGTGCTGGGTGCTCAGTACTCAGGGTGCTGGGTGCTCAGTGCTCGGGGTGTTGGGTGCTCAGTGCTCGGGGTGCTGGGTGCTCAGTGCTCGGGGTGCTGGGTGCTCAGTGCTCGGGGTTCTGGGTGCTCAGTGCCCAGGGTGCTGGGTGATCAGTGCTCGGGGTGCTGGGTGCTCAGTGCTCAGGGTGCTGGGTGCTCGGTGCTCGGGGTGCTGGGTGCTTAGTGCTCGTGGTGCCCGGTGCTCAGTACTCGGGGTTCTGGGTGCTCAGTGCTCAGGGTACTCGGTGCTCAGTACGTTGGGTGCTCAGTACTCAGGGTGCTGGGTGCTCAGTGCTCAGGGTGCTGGGTGCTCAGTGCTCAGGGTGCTGGGTGCTCAGTGCTCAGGGTGCTGGGTGCTCAGTGCTCAGGGTGCTGGGTGCTCAGTGCTCAGGGTGCTGGGTGCTCGGTGCTCTGGGTGCTGGGTGCTTAGTGCTCGGGGTGCTCGGTGCTCAGTACTCGGGGTGCTCAGTGCTCAGTACTCAGGGTGGTGGGTGCTCAGTGCTCAGGGTGCTGGGTGCTCAGTACTCAGGTTGCTGGGTGCTCGGTTCTCAGGGTGCTGGGTGCTCAGTGCTCGGGGTGCTCGGTGCTCAGTACTCTGGGTGCTCAGTACTCAGGGTGCTGGGTGCTCAGTACTCAGGGTGCTGGGTGCTTAGTACTCAGTGTGCTGGCTGCTCAGTGCTCCGGGTGCTGGGTGCTCAGTGCTCAGTACTCAGGGTGCTGGGTGCTCAGTGCTCAGGTTGCTGGGTGCTCAGTGCTCAGGGTGCTTCGTGCTCGGTGCTCGGTGCTCGGGGTGCTGGGTGCTTAGTGCTCGGGGTGCTGGGTGCTCAGTACTCAGGGTGCTGGGTGGTCAGTACTCACGGTGCTGGGTGCTCAGTACTCGGGGTGCTGGGTGCTCACTACTCAGGGTGCTGGGTGCTCAGTACTCAGGGTGCTGGGTGCTCAGTGCTCGGGGTGCTCGGTGCTCAGTACTCAGGGTGCTCATTACTCAGGGTGCTCAGTACTCAGGGTGCTGGGTGCTCAGTACTCAGGGTGCTCAGTACTCAGGGTGCTGGGTGCTCAGTGCTCGGGGTGCTGGGTGCTCAGTACCCAGGGTGCTCAGTACTCAGGTTGCTGGGTGCTCAGTGCTCGGGGTGCTGGGTGCTCAGTGCTCAGGGTGATCGGTGCTCAGTACTCAGGATGCTGGGTGCTCAGTACTCAGGGTGCTGGGTGCTCAGTACACAGGGTGCTGGTTGCTCAGTCCTCAGGGTGCTCAGTGCTCAGGGTGCTGGGTGCTCAGTGCTCGGGGTGCTCGGTGCTCAGTACTCAGGGTGCTGGGTGCTCAGTACTCAGGGTGCTGGGTGCTCAGTACTCAGGGTGCTGGGTGCTCAGTGCTCGTAGTGCTGGGTGCTCAGTGCTCAGTACTCAGGGTGCTGGGTGCTCATTACTCAGGGTGCTGGGTGCTCAGTGCTCGGGGTGCTGGGTGCTCAGTACTCAGGGTGCTGGGTGCTCAGTGCTCAGGGTGCTCGGTGCTCAGTACTCATGGTGCTGGGTGGTCATTCTCAGGGTGCTGGGTGCTCAGTACTCAGGTTGCTCAGTACACTGGGTGCTCGGTGCTCAGTACTCATGGTGCTGGCTGCTCAGTACTAAGGGTGCTCGGTGCTCAGTTCTCAGGGTGCTCGGTGCACAGTGTTTGGGGTGCTGGGTGCTCAGTACTCAGGGTGCTGAGTGCTCAGTGCTCAGGGTGCTCGGTGCTCAGTGCTCTGGGTGCTGGGTGCTCAGTACTCAGTGCTCAGGATGCTGGGTGCTCAGTGCTCAGGGTGCTGGGTGCTCAGTGCTCAGGGAGCTCAGTGCTCAGTACTTAGGGTGCTGGGTGCTCAGTACTCAGGGTGCTGGGTGCTCAGTGCTCGGGGTGCCCGGTGCTCAGTGCTCGGGGTGCTCGGTGCTCAGTACTCAGGGTGCTGGGTGCTCAGTACTCACGGTGCTGGGTGCTCAGTGCTCGGGGTGCTGGGTGCTCAGTGCTCGGGGTGCTGGGTGCTCAGTGCTCAGGGTGCTGGGTGCTCAGTATTCAGGGTGCTGGGTGCTCAGTGCTTGGGGTGCTGGGTGCTCAGTACTCAGGGTGCTGGGTGCTCAGTACTCAGGGTGCTCGGTGCTCAGTGCTTGGTGTGCTGGGTGCTCAGTACTCAGGGTGCTGGGTGCTCAGTGCTCAGGGTGCTGCGTGCTCAGTGCTCAGAGTGCTGGGTGCTCAGTACTCAGTGCTCAGGATGCTGGGTGCTCAGTGCTCGGGCTGCTGGGTGCTCAGTGCTCAGGGTGCTGGGTGCTCAGTACTCAGGGTGCTGGGTGCTCAGTTCTCAGGGTGCTGGGTGCTCAGTGCTCTGGGTGCTGGGTGCTCAGTGCTCGGGGTTCTCGGTGCTCAGTGCTCAAGGTGCTGGGTGCTCAGTACTCAGGGTGCTCATTGCTCAGGGTGCTGGGTGCTCAGTACTCAGGGTGCTGGGTGCTCAGTGCTCAGGGTGATGGGTTCTCAGTACTCAGGGTGCTCAGTGCTTGGGGTGCAGGGTGCTCAGTACTCAGGGTGCTCTGTGCTTGCTGTGCTGGGTGCTCAGTACTCAGGGTGCTGGGTGCTCAGTACTCAGGGTGCTGGGTGCTCAGTGCTCGGGGTGCTGGGTGCTCAGTGCTCGGGGTGCTGGGTGCTCAGTGCTCGGGGTGCTGGGTGCTCAGTGCTCGGGGTTCTGGGTGCTCAGTGCCCGGGGTGCTGGGTGCTCAGTGCTCGGGGTGCTGGGTGCTCAGTGCTCAGGGTGCTGGGTGCTCGGTGCTCGGGGTGCTGGGTGCTTAGTGCTCGGGGTGCCCGGTGCTCAGTACTCGGGGTGCTCAGTGCTCAGTACTCAGGGTGCTGGGTGCTCAGTGCTCAGGGTGCTGGGTGCTCAGTACTCAGGGTGCTGGGTGCTCGGTGCTCAGTACGCAGTGTGCTCAGTACTCAGGGTGCTGGGTGCTCAGTACTCAGGGTGCTCGGTGCTCAGTGCTCAGGGTGCTAGGTGCTCGGTGCTCGGGGTGCTGGGTGCTTAGTGCTCGGGTTGCTGGGTGCTCAGTACTCAGGGTGCTGGGTGCTAAGTGCTCAGTACTCAGGGTGCTGGGTGCTCAGTGCTCAGGGTTCTGGGTGCTCAGTGCTCAGGGTGCTGGGTGCTCGGAGTTCGGGGTGCTGGGTGCTTAGTGCTCGGGTTGCTGGGTGCTCAGTACTCAGGGTGCTGGGTGCTCAGTACTCAGGGTGCTGGGTGCTCAGTGCTCAGGGTGCTGGGTGCTCGGTGCTCAGGGTGCAGGGTGCTTAGTGCTCGGGTTGCTGGGTGCTCAGTACTCAGGGTGCTGGGTGCTCAGTGCTCGGGGTGCTGGGTGCTCAGTGCTCAGTACTCAGGGTGCTGTGTGCTCAGTGCTCAGGGTGCTGTGTGTTCAGTTCTCAGGGTGCTGGGTGCTCAGTACTCAGGGTGCTGGGTGCTCAGTACTCAGGGTGCTGGGTGCTCAGTGCTCAGGGTGCTGGGTGCTCGGTGTTCGGGGTGCTGGGTGTTTAGTGCTCGGGTTGCTGGGTGCTCAGTACTCAGGGTGCTGGGTACTCAGTGCTCAGGGTGCTGGGTGCTCAGTACTCAGGGTGCTGGGTGCTCAGTACTCAGGGTGCTGGGTGCTCTGTGCTCGGGGTGCTGGGTGCTCAGTGCTCGCGGTGCTGGGTGCTCAGTGCTCAGGGTGCTCGGTGCTCAGTACTCAGGGTGCTGGGTGCTCAGTGCTCGAGGTGCTCAGTACTCAGTGTGCTGTGTGTTCAGTGCTCAGTGTGCTGGGTGCTCAGTACTCAGGGTGCTCGGTGCTTAGTACTCAGGGTGCTGGGTGCTCAGTACTCCGGGTGCTGGGTGCTCAGTGCTCGGGGTTATCGGTGCTCAATGTTCAAGGTGCTGGGTGCTCAGTATTCAGCGTGCTCATTGCTCAGGGTGCTGGGTGCTCAGTACTCAGGGTGCTGGGTGCTCAGTGTTCAGGGTGCTCGGTGCTCAGTACGTTGGGTGCTCAGTACTCAGGGTGCTTGGTGCTCAGTACTCGGGGTGCTGGGTGCTCATTAATCAGGGTGATGGGTGCTCAGTAATCAGGGTGCTCAGTGCTTGGGGTTCAGGGTGCTCAGTACTCAGGGTGTTCTGTGCTTGGGGTGCTGGGTGCTCAGTACTCAGGGTGCTGGGTGCTCAGTGCTCAGGGTGTTGGGTGCTCAGTACTCAGGGTGCTGGGTGCTCAGTACTCAGGGTGCTGGGTGCTCAGTGCTCGGGGTGTTGGGTGCTCAGTGCTCGGGGTGCTGGGTGCTCAGTGCTCGGGGTGCTGGGTGCTCAGTGCTCGGGGTTCTGGGTGCTCAGTGCCCAGGGTGCTGGGTGATCAGTGCTCGGGGTGCTGGGTGCTCAGTGCTCAGGGTGCTGGGTGCTCGGTGCTCGGGGTGCTGGGTGCTTAGTGCTCGTGGTGCCCGGTGCTCAGTACTCGGGGTTCTGGGTGCTCAGTGCTCAGGGTACTCGGTGCTCAGTACGTTGGGTGCTCAGTACTCAGGGTGCTGGGTGCTCAGTGCTCAGGGTGCTGGGTGCTCAGTGCTCAGGGTGCTGGGTGCTCAGTGCTCAGGGTGCTGGGTGCTCAGTGCTCAGGGTGCTGGGTGCTCAGTGCTCAGGGTGCTGGGTGCTCGGTGCTCTGGGTGCTGGGTGCTTAGTGCTCGGGGTGCTCGGTGCTCAGTACTCGGGGTGCTCAGTGCTCAGTACTCAGGGTGGTGGGTGCTCAGTGCTCAGGGTGCTGGGTGCTCAGTACTCAGGTTGCTGGGTGCTCGGTTCTCAGGGTGCTGGGTGCTCAGTGCTCGGGGTGCTCGGTGCTCAGTACTCTGGGTGCTCAGTACTCAGGGTGCTGGGTGCTCAGTACTCAGGGTGCTGGGTGCTTAGTACTCAGTGTGCTGGCTGCTCAGTGCTCCGGGTGCTGGGTGCTCAGTGCTCAGTACTCAGGGTGCTGGGTGCTCAGTGCTCAGGTTGCTGGGTGCTCAGTGCTCAGGGTGCTTCGTGCTCGGTGCTCGGTGCTCGGGGTGCTGGGTGCTTAGTGCTCGGGGTGCTGGGTGCTCAGTACTCAGGGTGCTGGGTGGTCAGTACTCACGGTGCTGGGTGCTCAGTACTCGGGGTGCTGGGTGCTCACTACTCAGGGTGCTGGGTGCTCAGTACTCAGGGTGCTGGGTGCTCAGTGCTCGGGGTGCTCGGTGCTCAGTACTCAGGGTGCTCATTACTCAGGGTGCTCAGTACTCAGGGTGCTGGGTGCTCAGTACTCAGGGTGCTCAGTACTCAGGGTGCTGGGTGCTCAGTGCTCGGGGTGCTGGGTGCTCAGTACCCAGGGTGCTCAGTACTCAGGGTGCTGGGTGCTCAGTGCTCGGGGTGCTGGGTGCTCAGTGCTCAGGGTGATCGGTGCTCAGTACTCAGGATGCTGGGTGCTCAGTACTCAGGGTGCTGGGTGCTCAGTACACAGGGTGCTGGTTGCTCAGTCCTCAGGGTGCTCAGTGCTCAGGGTGCTGGGTGCTCAGTGCTCGGGGTGCTCGGTGATCAGTACTCAGGGTGCTGGGTGCTCAGTACTCAGGGTGCTGGGTGCTCAGTACTCAGGGTGCTGGGTGCTCAGTGCTCGTAGTGCTGGGTGCTCAGTGCTCAGTACTCAGGGTGCTGGGTGCTCATTACTCAGGGTGCTGGGTGCTCAGTGCTCAGAGTGCTGGGTGCTCAGTACTCAGGGTGCTGGGTGCTCAGTGCTCAGGGTGCTCGGTGCTCAGTACTCATGGTGCTGGGTGGTCATTCTCAGGGTGCTGGGTGCTCAGTACTCAGGTTGCTCAGTACACTGGGTGCTCGGTGCTCAGTACTCATGGTGCTGGCTGCTCAGTACTAAGGGTGCTCGGTGCTCAGTTCTCAGGGTGCTCGGTGCACAGTGTTTGGGGTGCTGGGTGCTCAGTACTCAGGGTGCTGAGTGCTCAGTGCTCAGGGTGCTCGGTGCTCAGTGCTCTGGGTGCTGGGTGCTCAGTACTCAGTGCTCAGGATGCTGGGTGCTCAGTGCTCAGGGTGCTGGGTGCTCAGTGCTCAGGGAGCTCAGTGCTCAGTACTAAGGGTGCTGGGTGCTCAGTACTCAGGGTGCTGGGTGCTCAGTGCTCGGGGTGCCCGGTGCTCAGTGCTCGGGGTGCTCGGTGCTCAGTACTCAGGGTGCTGGGTGCTCAGTACTCACGGTGCTGGGTGCTCAGTGCTCGGGGTGCTGGGTGCTCAGTGCTCGGGGTGCTGGGTGCTCAGTGCTCAGGTTGCTGGGTGCTCAGTATTCAGGGTGCTGGGTGCTCAGTGCTTGGGGTGCTGGGTGCTCAGTACTCAGGGTGCTGGGTGCTCAGTACTCAGGGTGCTCGGTGCTCAGTGCTTGGTGTGCTGGGTGCTCAGTACTCAGGGTGCTGGGTGCTCAGTGCTCAGGGTGCTGCGTGCTCAGTGCTCAGGGTGCTGGGTGCTCAGTACTCAGTGCTCAGGATGCTGGGTGCTCAGTGCTCGGGCTGCTGGGTGCTCAGTGCTCAGGGTGCTGGGTGCTCAGTACTCAGGGTGCTGGGTGCTCAGTTCTCAGGGTGCTGGGTGCTCAGTGCTCTGGGTGCTGGGTGCTCAGTGCTCGGGGTTCTCGGTGCTCAGTGCTCAAGGTGCTGGGTGCTCAGTACTCAGGGTGCTCATTGCTCAGGGTGCTGGGTGCTCAGTACTCAGGGTGCTGGGTGCTCAGTGCTCAGGGTGATGGGTGCTCAGTACTCAGGGTGCTCAGTGCTTGGGGTGCAGGGTGCTCAGTACTCAGGGTGCTCTGTGCTTGCTGTGCTGGGTGCTCAGTACTCAGGGTGCTGGGTGCTCAGTACTCAGGGTGCTGGGTGCTCAGTGCTCGGGGTGCTGGGTGCTCAGTGCTCGGGGTGTTGGGTGCTCAGTGCTCGGGGTGCTGGGTGCTCAGTGCTCGGGGTTCTGGGTGCTCAGTGCCCGGGGTGCTGGGTGCTCAGTGCTCGGGGTGCTGGGTGCTCAGTGCTCAGGGTGCTGGGTGCTCGGTGCTCGGGGTGCTGGGTGCTTAGTGCTCGGGGTGCCCGGTGCTCAGTACTCCGGGTTCTGGGTGCTCAGTGCTCAGGGTACTCGGTGCTCAGTACGTTGGGTGCTCAGTACTCAGGGTGCTGGGTGCTCAGTGCTCAGGGTGCTGGGTGCTCAGTGCTCGGGGTGCTGGGTGCTCAGTGCTCAGTACTCAGGGTGCTGGGTGCTCAGTGCTCAGGTTGCTGGGTGCTCAGTGCTCAGGGTGCTTCGTGCTCGGTGCTCGGTGCTCGGGGTGCTGGGTGCTTAGTGCTCGGGGTGCTGGGTGCTCAGTACTCAGAGTGCTGGGTGGTCAGTACTCACGGTGCTGGGTGCTCAGTACTCGGGGTGCTGGGTGCTCACTACTCAGGTTGCTGGGTGCTCATTACTCAGGGTGCTCAGTACTCAGGGTGCTGGGTGCTCAGTACTCAGGGTGCTCAGTACTCAGGGTGCTGGGTGCTCAGTGCTCGGGGTGCTGGGTGCTCAGTACTCAGGGTGCTCAGTACTCTGGGTGCTGGGTGCTCAGTGCTCGGGGTGCTGGGTGCTCAGTGCTCAGGGTGATCGGTGCTCAGTACTCAGGATGCTGGGTGCTCAGTACTCAGGGTGCTGGGTGCTCAGTACTCAGGGTGCTGGTTGCACAGTCCTCAGGGTGCTCAGTGCTCAGGGTGCTGGGTGCTTAGTGCTCAGGGTGCTCGGTGCTCAGTACTCAGGGTGCTGGGTGCTCAGTACTCAGGGTGCTGGGTGCTCAGTGCTCGTAGTGCTGGGTGCTCAGTGCTCAGGGTGCTCAGTGCTCAGTACTCAGGGTGCTGGGTGCTCATTACTCAGGGTGCTGGGTGCTCAGTGCTCGGGGTGCTGGGTGCTCAGTACTCAGGGTGCTGGGTGCTCAGTGCTCAGGGTGCTCGGTGCTCAGTACTCATGGTGCTGGGTGCTCATTCTCAGGGTGCTGAGTGCTCAGTACTCAGGTTGCTCAGTACTCTGGGTGCTCGGTGCTCAGTACTCATGGTGCTGGCTGCTCAGTGCTAAGGGTGCTCGGTGCTCAGTTCTCAGGGTGCTCGGTGCTCAGTGTTTGGGGTGCTGGGTGCTCAGTACTCAGGGTGCTGAGTGCTCAGTGCTCAGGGTGCTCGGTGCTCAGTGCTCTGGGTGCTGGGTGCTCAGTACTCAGTGCTCAGGATGCTGGGTGCTCAGTGCTCAGGGTGCTTGGTGCTCAGTGCTCAGGGAGCTCAGTGCTCAGTACTTAGGGTGCTGGGTGCTCAGTACTCAGGGTGCTGGGTGCTCAGTGCTCGGGGTGCCCTGTGCTCAGTGCTCGGTGTGCACAGTGCTCAGTACTCAGGGTGCTGGGTGCTCAGTATTCACGGTGCTGGGTGCTCAGTGCTCGGGGTGCTGGGTGCTCAGTGCTCGGGGTGCTGGGTGCTCAGTACTCAGGGTGCTGGGTGCTCAGTGCTCAGGGTGCTGGGTGCTCAGTACTCAGGGTGCTGGGTGCTCAGTGCTCGGGGTGCCCTGTGCTCAGTGCTCGGTGTGCTCGGTGCTCAGTACTCAGGGTGCTGGGTGATCAGTGCTCAGGGTGCTCGTTGCTCAGTACGTTGGGTGCTCAGTGCTCAGGGTGCTGGCTGCTCAGTGCTCAGGGTGCTGGGTGCTCAGTGCTCAGGGTGCTTGATGCTCAGTACTCAGGGTGCTGGGTGCTCAGTGCTCAGGGTGCTGGGTGGTCAGTGCTCGGGGTGCTGGTTGCTCAGTGCTCAGGGTGCTGGGTGCTCAGTACTCAGGGTGCTGGGTGCTCAGTACTCGCGGTGCTGGGTGCTCAGTGCTCAGCGTGCTGGGTGCTCAGTACTCAGGGTGCTCGGTGCTCAGTGCTTGGGGTGCCGGGTGCTCAGTACTCAGGGTGCTGGGTGCTCAGTGCTCAGGGTGCTGCGTGCTCAGTGCTCAGGGTGCTGGGTGCTCAGTACTCAGTGCTCAGGATGCTGGGTGCACAGTGCTCGGGCTGCTTGGTGCTCAGTGCTCAGGGTGCTGGGTGCTCAGTACTCAGGGTGCTCAGTGCTCGGGGAGCTCGTTGCTCAGTACTCAGGGTGCTGGGTGCTCAGTACTCAGTGATCGGGGTCCTGGGTGCTCCGTGCTCGGGGTGCTGGGTGCTCAGTGCTCTGGGTGCTTAGTGTTCAGTACTCAGGGTACTGGGTGCTCAGTACTCAGGGTGCTCAGTGCTCGGGGTGCTGGGTGCTCAGTACTCAGGGTGCTGGGTGCTCAGTACTCAGGGTGCTCAGTGCTCAGGGTGCTGGGTGATCACTGCTCGGGGTGCTCGGTGCTCAGTACTCAGGGTGCTGAGTGCTCAGTACTCAGGGTGCTGGGTGCTCAGTACTCAGGGTGCTGGGTGATCAGTGCTCGGGGTGCTGGGTGCTCAGTGCTCAGGGTGCTCAGTGCTCAGTACTCAGGGTGCTCAGTGCTCAGTACTCAGGGTGCTGGGTGCTCAGTGCTCAGGGTGCTGGGTGCTCAGTACTCAGGGTGCTGGGTGCTCGGTGCTCAGTACGCTGGGTGCTCAGTACTCAGGGTGCTGGGTGCTCAGTACTCACGGTGCTGTGTGCTCAGTGCTCGGGGTGCTGGGTGCTCAGTACTCAGGGTGCTGGGTGCTCAGTGCTCGGGGTGCTCGGTGCTCAGTACGCTGGGTGCTCAGTACTCAGGGTGCTGGGTGCTCAGTACTCAGGGTGCTGGGTGCTTAGTACTCAGGCTGCTGGGTGCTCAGTGCTCAGGGTGCTGGGTGCTCAGTGCTCAGTAATCAGGGTGCTGGGTGCTCAGTGCTCAGGGTGCTGGGTGCTTGGTGCTCGGGGTGCTGGGTGCTTAGTGCTCGGGGTGCTGGGTGCTCAGTACTCAGGGTGCTGGTTGGTCAGTACTCACGATGCTGGGTGCTCAGTACTCGGGGTGCTGGGTGCTCACTACTCAGTGTGCTGGGTGCTCAGTACTCAGGGTGCTCGGTGCTCAGTGCTTGGGGTGCTGGGTGCTCAGTACTCAGGGTGCTGGGTGCTCAGTGCTCAGGGTGCTGCGTTCTCAGTGCTCAGGGTGCTGTGTGATCAGTACTCAGTGCTCAGGATGCTGGGTGCTCAGTGCTCAGGCTGCTGGGTGCTCAGTGCTCAGGGTGCTGGGTGCTCAGTACTCAGGGTGCTGGGTGCTCAGTGCTCAGGGTGCTCGGTGCTCAGTACGTTGGGTGCTCAGTACTCAGGGTGCTCGGTGCTCAGTACTCGGGGTGCTGGGTGCTCATTAATCAGGGTGCTGGGTGCTCAGTACTCAGGGTGCTCATTGCTCAGGGTGCTGGGTGCTCAGTACTCAGGGTGCTGGGTGCTCCGTACTCAGGGTGCTCTGTGCTTGCTGTGCTGAGTGCTCAGTGCTCGGGGTTCTCGGTGCTCAGTGCTCAAGGTGCTGGGTGCTCAGTACTCAGGGTGCTCATTGCTCAGGGTGCTGGGTGCTCAGTACTCAGGGTGCTGGGTGCTCAGTGCTCAGGGTGATGGGTGCTCAGTACTCAGGGTGCTCAGTGCTTGGGGTGCAGGGTGCTCAGTACTCAGGGTGCTCTGTGCTTGCTGTGCTGGGTGCTCAGTACTCAGGGTGCTGGGTGCTCAGTACTCAGGGTGCTGGGTGCTCAGTGCTCGGGGTGCTGGGTGCTCAGTGCTCGGGGTGCTGGGTGCTCAGTGCTCGGGGTGCTGGGTGCTCAGTGCTCGGGGTTCTGGGTGCTCAGTGCCCGGGGTGCTGGGTGCTCAGTGCTCGGGGTGCTGGGTGCTCAGTGCTCAGGGTGCTGGGTGCTCGGTGCTCGGGGTGCTGGGTGCTTAGTGCTCGGGGTGCCCGGTGCTCAGTACTCCGGGTTCTGGGTACTCAGTGCTCAGGGTACTCGGTGCTTAGTACGTTGGGTGCTCAGTACTCAGGGTGCTGGGTGCTCAGTGCTCAGGGTGCTGGGTGCTCAGTGCTCGGGGTGCTGGGTGCTCAGTGCTCAGTACTCAGGGTGCTGGGTGCTCAGTGCTCAGGTTGCTGGGTGCTCAGTGCTCAGGGTGCTTCGTGCTCGGTGCTCGGTGCTCGGGGTGCTGGGTGCTTAGTGCTCGGGGTGCTGGGTGCTCAGTACTCAGGGTGCTGGTTGGTCAGTACTCACGGTGCTGGGTGCTCAGTACTCGGGGTGCTGGGTGCTCACTACTCAGGGTGCTGGGTGCTCAGTACTCAGCGTGCTGGGTGCTCAGTGCTCGGGGTGCTCGGTGCTCAGTACTCAGGGTGTTCATTACTCAGGGTGCTCAGTACTCAGGGTGCTGGGTGCTCAGTACTCAGGGTGCTCAGTACTCAGGGTGCTGGGTGCTCAGTGCTCGGGGTGCTGGGTGCTCAGTACTCAGGGTGCTCAGTACTCTGGGTGCTGGGTGCTCAGTGCTCGGGGTGCTGGGTGCTCAGTGCTCAGGGTGATCGGTGCTCAGTACTCAGGATGCTGGGTGCTCAGTACTCAGGGTGCTGGGTGCTCAGTACTCAGGGTGCTGGTTGCACAGTCCTCAGGGTGCTCAGTGCTCAGGGTGCTGGGTGCTCAGTGCTCAGGGTGCTCGGTGCTCAGTACTCAGGGTGCTGGGTGCTCAGTACTCAGGGTGCTGGGTGCTCAGTACTCAGGGTGCTGGGTGCTCAGTGCTCGTAGTGCTGGGTGCTCAGTGCTCAGGGTGCTCAGTGCTCAGTACTCAGGGTGCTGGGTGCTCATTACTCAGGGTGCTGGGTGCTCAGTGCTCGGGGTGCTGGGTGCTCAGTACTCAGGGTGCTGGGTGCTCAGTGCTCAGGGTGCTCGGTGCTCAGTACTCATGGTGCTGGGTGCTCATTCTCAGGGTGCTGAGTGCTCAGTACTCAGGTTGCTCAGTACTCTGGGTGCTCGGTGCTCAGTACTCATGGTGCTGGCTGCTCAGTGCTAAGGGTGCTCGGTGCTCAGTTCTCAGGGTGCTCGGTGCTCAGTGTTTGGGGTGCTGGGTGCTCAGTACTCAGGGTGCTGAGTGCTCAGTGCTCAGGGTGCTCGGTGCTCAGTGCTCTGGGTGCTGGGTGCTCAGTACTCAGTGCTCAGGATGCTGGGTGCTCAGTGCTCAGGGTGCTTGGTGCTCAGTGCTCAGGGAGCTCAGTGCTCAGTACTTAGGGTGCTGGGTGCTCAGTACTCAGGGTGCTGGGTGCTCAGTGCTCGGGGTGCCCTGTGCTCAGTGCTCGGTGTGCTCAGTGCTCAGTACTCAGGGTGCTGGGTGCTCAGTATTCACGGTGCTGGGTGCTCAGTGCTCGGGGTGCTGGGTGCTCAGTGCTCGGTGTGCTGGGTGCTCAGTACTCAGGGTGCTGGGTGCTCAGTGCTCAGGGTGCTGGGTGCTCAGTACTCAGGGTGCTGGGTGCTCAGTGCTCGGGGTGCCCTGTGCTCAGTGCTCGGTGTGCTCGGTGCTCAGTACTCAGGGTGCTCAGCGCTCAGTACTCAGGGTGCTGGGTGATCAGTGCTCAGGGTGCTCGTTGCTCAGTACGTTGGGTGCTCAGTGCTCAGGGTGCTGGTTGCTCAGTGCTCAGGGTGCTGGGTGCTCAGTGCTCAGGGTGCTTGATGCTCAGTACTCAGGGTGCTGGGTGCTCAGTGCTCAGGGTGCTGGGTGGTCAGTGCTCGGGGTGCTGGTTGCTCAGTGCTCAGGGTGCTGGGTGCTCAGTACTCAGGGTGCTGGGTGCTCAGTACTCGCGGTGCTGCTTGCTCAGTGCTCAGCGTGCTGGGTGCTCAGTACTCAGGGTGCTCGGTGCTCAGTGCTTGGGGTGCCGGGTGCTCAGTACTCAGGGTGCTGGGTGCTCAGTGCTCAGGGTGCTGCGTGCTCAGTGCTCAGGGTGCTGGGTGCTCAGTACTCAGTGCTCAGGATGCTGGGTGCACAGTGCTCGGGCTGCTTGGTGCTCAGTGCTCAGGGTGCTGGGTGCTCAGTACTCAGGGTGCTCAGTGCTCGGGGAGCTCGGTGCTCAGTACTCAGGGTGCTGGGTGCTCAGTACTCAGTGATCGGGGTCCTGGGTGCTCCGTGCTCGGGGTGCTGGGTGCTCAGTGCTCTGGGTGCTTAGTGTTCAGTACTCAGGGTACTGGGTGCTCAGTACTCAGGGTGCTCAGTGCTCGGGGTGCTGGGTGCTCAGTACTCAGGGTGCTGGGTGCTCAGTACTCAGGGTGCTCAGTGCTCAGGGTGCTGGGTGATCACTGCTCGGGGTGCTCGGTGCTCAGTACTCAGGGTGCTGAGTGCTCAGTACTCAGGGTGCTGGGTGCTCAGTACTCAGGGTGCTGGGTGATCAGTGCTCGGGGTGCTGGGTGCTCAGTGCTCAGGGTGCTCAGTGCTCAGTACTCAGGGTGCTCAGTGCTCAGTACTCAGGGTGCTGGGTGCTCAGTGCTCAGGGTGCTGGGTGCTCAGTACTCAGGGTGCTGGGTGCTCGGTGCTCAGTACGCTGGGTACTCAGTACTCAGGGTGCTGGGTGCTCAGTACTCACGGTGCTGTGTGCTCAGTGCTCGGGGTGCTGGGTGCTCAGTACTCAGGGTGCTGGGTGCTCAGTGCTCGGGGTGCTCGGTGCTCAGTACGCTGGGTGCTCAGTACTCAGGGTGCTGGGTGCTCAGTACTCAGGGTGCTGGGTGCTTAGTACTCAGGCTGCTGGGTGCTCAGTGCTCAGGGTGCTGGGTGCTCAGTGCTCAGTACTCAGGGTGCTGGGTGCTCAGTGCTCAGGGTGCTGGGTGCTTGGTGCTCGGGGTGCTGGGTGCTTAGTGCTCGGGGTGCTGGGTGCTCAGTACTCAGGGTGCTGGTTGGTCAGTACTCACGATGCTGGGTGCTCAGTACTCGGGGTGCTGGGTGCTCACTACTCAGTGTGCTGGGTGCTCAGTACTCAGGGTGCTCGGTGCTCAGTGCTTGGGGTGCTGGGTGCTCAGTACTCAGGGTGCTGGGTGCTCAGTGCTCAGGGTGCTGCGTTCTCAGTGCTCAGGGTGCTGTGTGATCAGTACTCAGTGCTCAGGATGCTGGGTGCTCAGTGCTCGGGCTGCTGGGTGCTCAGTGCTCAGGGTGCTGGGTGCTCAGTACTCAGGGTGCTGGGTGCTCAGTGCTCAGGGTGCTCGGTGCTCAGTACGTTGGGTGCTCAGTACTCAGGGTGCTCGGTGCTCAGTACTCGGGGTGCTGGGTGCTCATTAATCAGGGTGCTGGGTGCTCAGTACTCAGGGTGCTCATTGCTCAGGGTGCTGGGTGCTCAGTACTCAGGGTGCTGGGTGCTCAGTGCTCAGGGTGCTCGGTGCTCAGTACGTTGGGTGCTCAGTACTCAGGGTGCTCGGTGCTCAGTACTCGGGGTGCTGGGTGCTCATTAATCAGGGTGCTGGGTGCTCAGTACTCAGGGTGCTCAGTGCTTGGGGTGCACGGTGCTCAGTACTCAGGGTGCTCTGTGCTTGGGGTGCTGGGCGCTCAGTACTCAGGGTGCTGGGTCCTCAGTGCTCAGGGTGTTGGGTGCTCAGTACTCAGGGTGCTGGGTGCTCAGTACTCAGGGTGCTGGGTGCTCAGTGCTCGGGGTGCTGGGTGCTCAGTGCTCGGGGTGCTGGGTGCTCAGTGCTCGGGGTGCTCGGTGCTCAGTGCTCGGGGTGCTGGGTGCTCAGTGCTCAGTACTCAGGGTGCTGGGTGCTCAGTGCTCAGGTTGCTGGGTGCTCGGTGCTCAGTACGCTGGGTTCTCAGTACTCAGGGTGCTGGATGCTCAGTACTCAGGGTGCTCGGTGCTCAGTACTCAGGGTGCTGGGTGCTCAGTGCTCGGGGTGCTGGGTGCTCAGTACGCAGGGTGCTGGGTGCTCAGTGCTCAGGGTGCTGGGTGCTCAGTGCTCGGGGTGCTCAGTGCTAAGTACTCAGGGTGCTGGGTGCTCAGTACTCAGGGTGCTGGGTGCTCAGTACTCAGAGTGCTGGGTGCTCAGTGCTCGTAGTGCTGGGTGCTCAGTGCTCAGGGTGCTCAGTGCTCAGTACTCAGGGTGCTGGGTGCTCATTACTCAGGGTGCTGGGTGCTCAGTGCTCGGGGTGCTGGGTGCTCAGTACTCAGGGTGCTGGGTGCTCAGTGCTCAGGGTGCTCGGTGCTCAGTACTCATGTTGCTGGGTGCTCATTCTCAGGGTGCTGGGTGCTCAGTACTCAGGTTGCTCAGTACTCTGGGTGCTCGGTGCTCAGTACTCATGGTGCTGGCTGCTCAGTACTCAGGGTGCTCGGTGCTCAGTTCTCAGGGTGCTCGGTGCTCAGTGTTTGGTGTGCTGGGTGCTCAGTACTCAGGGTGCTGGGTGCTCAGTGCTCATGGTGCTCGGTGCTCAGTGCTCTGGGTGCTGGGTGCTCAGTACTCAGTGCTCAGGTTGCTGGGTGCTCAGTGCTCAGGGTGCTGGGTGCTCAGTGCTCAGGGAGCTCAGTGCTAAGTGCTCAGTACTTAGGGTGCTGGGTGCTCAGTACTCAGGGTGTTGGGTGCTCAGTGCTCGGGGTGCCCGGTGCTCAGTGCTCGGGGTGCTCGGTGCTCAGTACTCAGGGTGCTGGGTGCTCAGTACTCACGGTGCTGGGTGCTCAGTGCTCGGGGTGCTGGGTGCTCAGTGCTCGGGGTGCTGGGTGCTCAGTGCTCGGGGTGCTGGGTGCTCAGTACTCAGGGTGCTCAGCGCTCAGTACTCAGGGTGCTGGGTGCTCAGTGCTCAGGGTGCTCGTTGCTCAGTACGTTGGGTGCTCAGTGCTCAGGGTCCTGGCTGCTCAGTGCTCAGGGTGCTGGGTGCTCAGTGCTCAGGGTGCTTGATGCTCAGTACTCAGGGTGCTGGGTGCTCAGTGCTCAGGGTGCTGGGTGCTCAGTGCTCAGGGTGCTGGGTGCTCAGTGCTCAGGGTGCTGGGTGCTCAGTGCTCAGGGTGCTTGATGCTCAGTACTCAGGGTGCTGGGTGCTCAGTGCTCGGTGTGCTCAGTGCTCAGTACTCAGGGTGCTGGGTGCTCAGTATTCACGGTGCTGGGTGCTCAGTGCTCGGGGTGCTGGGTGCTCAGTGCTCGGTGTGCTGGGTGCTCAGTACTCAGGGTGCTGGGTGCTCAGTGCTCAGGGTGCTGGGTGCTCAGTACTCAGGGTGCTGGGTGCTCAGTGCTCGGGGTGCCCTGTGCTCAGTGCTCGGTGTGCTCGGTGCTCAGTACTCAGGGTGCTCAGCGCTCAGTACTCAGGGTGCTGGGTGATCAGTGCTCAGGGTGCTCGTTGCTCAGTACGTTGGGTGCTCAGTGCTCAGGGTGCTGGCTGCTCAGTGCTCAGGGTGCTGGGTGCTCAGTGCTCAGGGTGCTTGATGCTCAGTACTCAGGGTGCTGGGTGCTCAGTGCTCAGGGTGCTGGGTGGTCAGTGCTCGGGGTGCTGGTTGCTCAGTGCTCAGGGTGCTGGGTGCTCAGTACTCAGGGTGCTGGGTGCTCAGTACTCGCGGTGCTGGGTGCTCAGTGCTCAGCGTGCTGGGTGCTCAGTACTCAGGGTGCTCGGTGCTCAGTGCTTGGGGTGCCGGGTGCTCAGTACTCAGGGTGCTGGGTGCTCAGTGCTCAGGGTGCTGCGTGCTCAGTGCTCAGGGTGCTGGGTGCTCAGTACTCAGTGCTCAGGATGCTGGGTGCACAGTGCTCGGGCTGCTTGGTGCTCAGTGCTCAGGGTGCTGGGTGCTCAGTACTCAGGGTGCTCAGTGCTCGGGGAGCTCGGTGCTCAGTACTCAGGGTGCTGGGTGCTCAGTACTCAGTGATCGGGGTCCTGGGTGCTCCGTGCTCGGGGTGCTGGGTGCTCAGTGCTCTGGGTGCTTAGTGTTCAGTACTCAGGGTACTGGGTGCTCAGTACTCAGGGTGCTCAGTGCTCGGGGTGCTGGGTGCTCAGTACTCAGGGTGCTGGGTGCTCAGTACTCAGGGTGCTCAGTGCTCAGGGTGCTGGGTGATCACTGCTCGGGGTGCTCGGTGCTCAGTACTCAGGGTGCTGAGTGCTCAGTACTCAGGGTGCTGGGTGCTCAGTACTCAGGGTGCTGGGTGATCAGTGCTCGGGGTGCTGGGTGCTCAGTGCTCAGGGTGCTCAGTGCTCAGTACTCAGGGTGCTCAGTGCTCAGTACTCAGGGTGCTGGGTGCTCAGTGCTCAGGGTGCTGGGTGCTCAGTACTCAGGGTGCTGGGTGCTCGGTGCTCAGTACGCTGGGTGCTCAGTACTCAGGGTGCTGGGTGCTCAGTACTCACGGTGCTGTGTGCTCAGTGCTCGGGGTGCTGGGTGCTCAGTACTCAGGGTGCTGGGTGCTCAGTGCTCGGGGTGCTCGGTGCTCAGTACGCTGGGTGCTCAGTACTCAGGGTGCTGGGTGCTCAGTACTCAGGGTGCTGGGTGCTTAGTACTCAGGCTGCTGGGTGCTCAGTGCTCAGGGTGCTGGGTGCTCAGTGCTCAGTACTCAGGGTGCTGGGTGCTCAGTGCTCAGGGTGCTGGGTGCTTGGTGCTCGGGGTGCTGGGTGCTTAGTGCTCGGGGTGCTGGGTGCTCAGTACTCAGGGTGCTGGTTGGTCAGTACTCACGATGCTGGGTGCTCAGTACTCGGGGTGCTGGGTGCTCACTACTCAGTGTGCTGGGTGCTCAGTACTCAGGGTGCTCGGTGCTCAGTGCTTGGGGTGCTGGGTGCTCAGTACTCAGGGTGCTGGGTGCTCAGTGCTCAGGGTGCTGCGTTCTCAGTGCTCAGGGTGCTGTGTGATCAGTACTCAGTGCTCAGGATGCTGGGTGCTCAGTGCTCGGGCTGCTGGGTGCTCAGTGCTCAGGGTGCTGGGTGCTCAGTACTCAGGGTGCTGGGTGCTCAGTGCTCAGGGTGCTCGGTGCTCAGTACGTTGGGTGCTCAGTACTCAGGGTGCTCGGTGCTCAGTACTCGGGGTGCTGGGTGCTCATTAATCAGGGTGCTGGGTGCTCAGTACTCAGGGTGCTCATTGCTCAGGGTGCTGGGTGCTCAGTACTCAGGGTGCTGGGTGCTCAGTGCTCAGGTGAAGTAATAGGGGTGGAGGGGCTGCATTCCCAGCACCCCAGCCGCCTGCCCGGCTAGCTTATGCCCCAAAATAATTACACAGACACTGTATTCTTTTAAGCACTGCTTGGCCCTTTAGCTCTAGCACTTACAGGCTAATTCTCACATTCTGATCAACCCATCTCTAATAATCTGTGAGCACCGGTCTTACCGGGAAAGGTTCAGCATGTCTAACCTGGTGGCTTGCTTCATGGCGTGTGTCTGCCCAGGAGCCGGGAGCATGGCGTCTCTCTCTGAGGCGTCTGCTCCCGAGAGAGCTGTGGAGTCTCTGCGCTCACTTCCTCTTCCTCCCAGCATTTTGTTCTGTTTACTCCTCCCACCTATCCTCTAACCAATAAAATGGGCCAGGGCAGTGCCTTTATTAGCCAATGACCTTCCTCCATCATTTCCCCTTTTTCGGTTTAAACAAAAAAAAGGCTTTAACATAGCAAAATTACATATAACAAAACAGTTATCAAGTAAAAGTTACAATAATCTTTATCATAACTAAGGAAAACTATAACTATAACTAACAATTCTTAACTCCATCAAAGACTCCAGAAAGATATATTACCTAAGTAAACAAGAACTAAGAAACTTCAAACTCTAGAAATGACAAAGACATCTCGCTGCCTGGACAGTCACCCAAAGTTCTTTTGTACCGTTGGGGCATCCATCTTCAGCCTTCAGGCCCATGGTATCCAGCAGACATTTCCATAAAGCAGGAAAATTCAAAGTCAGTTCAGTCACTATCTGTTGTGTCCTGCAGAATGTCTCGCAGACTCTTTCATGAATCAGGAACCCCGAAAGATCATCTCACCTTAGGCAAGTTCAGTAGTCCTCTCTCTGCGGGTTCTCTGTGTCCAGTTTATGCAATAGTCCAGGCAAGAGCAGTTTCTTGCCCAAATGGCTATCAAACTCCATAAGGTGCCTCTTTGATGCCCATTTTCCTCTTGAAGTAGATTGGTGCTGCCAGGAGCAGAGTGTCTCATTGTCATGAAAAGTCCTCAGTTATTAAAACATTAAATGTCCTATTCTGTAATCTTTGAAAGACATGAAGAATGTCTATCTAAAATATATCTCTATATATCTAGAAAATCTAACTAACATGACTACAAGCTTTACTATTATCAATGATTATCCATTAACAACCTATATTTCTTAATTATACAGTACATATTTAAATGAACTACACAATCACAATACCTTAATCAAAATCAGAAACACTTATACATATAACAAAATTGACCTTAAATCTCTATCAATAAAGCAAAATCTATACTAATGCAAATTATTCATATCTATATCATATCCCCCTTTAAATGTAAAAGAACGTTTATAAACCATATTTGGGAACATGGGCGCAGTTTTTTCTCTCCAAACTGCTTCCTGCTGAATGGGGGCGTCGTTAATTAGGTCTTTCATGGTATAACCTGTGTGCTAGTTTCTTCTCAGTTGGCAGTTGAGCAAAGCAATTTTCTGAAGGTGTTCACACCAACCCTTCAGGAGGGCGTGGTCCATCATACCAAATCGGAATAGAAGAAATGAACAGCGTCTCATCCTCTGTGAAAACAAAATAAGAAACTCCTTTCCAAAGTATCATATCCTTAGATCCAAATTCATAATATCTATGTTGGATTAGTTCAGCAGTATTTATAAATAAATATCTTTTAGCATCTGTTTCTCCTTCCTCAGCATTTAAACAATTCAAAGAGAGCATAATAGCATATAGTATCAAGATTCTCTGTGTATTTTCCATCTTTGTTCGTTTTATTTTAACCTCTATTTTGTTTATTTTTACTTTTAACTTTTTGCTTTTTGAGATAGGTTCTCTGTATTTTGACCTGAAGTAACTCTGTAGACCAGGCTGTCCTTGAACTCTCAGAGATCTGCCTGTCTCTGCCTCCCAGGCATTGGGATTAAAGGTGTAAGCTACTACACCTTGAACTCACAGAGATCTGTTTGCCTCTGCCTTCTAGGCACTAGGATTAAAGGCGTGTGCTACCACACACAACAACTCTCTTCCTTTTTTTGTTTTTTACTTTAAGAACTTCAACTTTTAGTCTGCATATATTTTTAACACACTTTAAACCATTCACAAATTTTCTCTGTCTTTGAATCTCTCTTTACTGTATATCTCTCTTTTTCTGACCACATGAATCTTTAATTTACCAAGCTATCTCAGTAGGACTAAAGGCGTGGCTTTGCCAGCTAGATCCAGTCCATTCCTTAGCTTTCCAGCCTCATGGCTGAGGTACTGGCTGTAGTCATGTTTACTGCCACAACTGTATGGCATTTCAAGGTTCCTGCCAGCAAGTGAGTTACAACAGACAACACTCAAGTCCTCTCTCGGTAGCCGGCCCTCCTGCCTCAAACAGTCAGAGTTTGCCCTGGCAGGACGGCCCAGAAAGCCGGCATTTTTAAATGGCGCAGCTTTTTTCCTGTTATGGCTGAAAACCGAAAAGCATGTGTTCAGCTTTTGGTCAACACCGTTTAAGTGTTTCGTGGCAGGACCTCTTAATGAGCTGCAGGCTTTGCAGCTAAAGCTGAGTCAGGAAGCCTCTCTTAGATGAGGTGCTTGCTTGCCTCTAGCAAGCAGAGTAGAACCGAGAAATTGCTGCTACCAAGAAACCAGGCACAATGCTTTCATTTTGTTCTAGAATTACTTCCCAAGCTGTCTCGGGCTTTATGTGGAAGTAGTTGTCCACGTGGGCGCCATATGAAGTAATAGGGGTGGAGGGGCTGCATTCCCAGCACCCCAGCCGCCTGCCCGGCTAGCTTATGCCCCAAAATAATTACACAGACACTGTATTCTTTTAAGCACTGCTTGGCCCTTTAGCTCTAGCACTTACAGGCTAATTCTCACATTCTGATCAACCCATCTCTAATAATCTGTGAGCACCGGTCTTACCGGGAAAGGTTCAGCATGTCTAACCTGGTGGCTTGCTTCATGGCGTGTGTCTGCCCAGGAGCCGGGAGCATGGCGTCTCTCTCTGAGGCGTCTGCTCCCGAGAGAGCTGTGGAGTCTCTGCGCTCACTTCCTCTTCCTCCCAGCATTTTGTTCTGTTTACTCCTCCCACCTATCCTCTAACCAATAAAATGGGCCAGGGCAGTGCCTTTATTAGCCAATGACCTTCCTCCATCACTCAGGGTGCTCGGTGCTCAGTACGTTGGGTGCTCAGTACTCAGGGTGCTCGGTGCTCAGTACTCGGGGTGCTGGGTGCTCATTAATCAGGGTGCTGGGTGCTCAGTACTCAGGGTGCTCAGTGCTTGGGGTGCACGGTGCTCAGTACTCAGGGTGCTCTGTGCTTGGGGTGCTGGGCGCTCAGTACTCAGGGTGCTGGGTCCTCAGTGCTCAGGGTGTTGGGTGCTCAGTACTCAGGGTGCTGGGTGCTCAGTACTCAGGGTGCTGGGTGCTCAGTGCTCGGGGTGCTGGGTGCTCAGTGCTCGGGGTGCTGGGTGCTCAGTGCTCGGGGTGCTCGGTGCTCAGTGCTCGGGGTGCTGGGTGCTCAGTGCTCAGTACTCAGGGTGCTGGGTGCTCAGTGCTCAGGTTGCTGGGTGCTCGGTGCTCAGTACGCTGGGTTCTCAGTACTCAGGGTGCTGGATGCTCAGTACTCAGGGTGCTCGGTGCTCAGTACTCAGGGTGCTGGGTGCTCAGTGCTCGGGGTGCTGGGTGCTCAGTACTCAGGGTGCTGGGTGCTCAGTGCTCAGGGTGCTGGGTGCTCAGTGCTCGGGGTGCTCAGTGCTAAGTACTCAGGGTGCTGGGTGCTCAGTACTCAGGGTGCTGGGTGCTCAGTGCTCATGGTGCTCGGTGCTCAGTGCTCTGGGTGCTGGGTGCTCAGTACTCAGTGCTCAGGTTGCTGGGTGCTCAGTGCTCAGGGTGCTGGGTGCTCAGTGCTCAGGGAGCTCAGTGCTAAGTGCTCAGTACTTAGGGTGCTGGGTGCTCAGTACTCAGGGTGTTGGGTGCTCAGTGCTCGGGGTGCCCGGTGCTCAGTGCTCGGGGTGCTCGGTGCTCAGTACTCAGGGTGCTGGGTGCTCAGTACTCACGGTGCTGGGTGCTCAGTGCTCGGGGTGCTGGGTGCTCAGTGCTCGGGGTGCTGGGTGCTCAGTGCTCGGGGTGCTGGGTGCTCAGTACTCAGGGTGCTCAGCGCTCAGTACTCAGGGTGCTGGGTGCTCAGTGCTCAGGGTGCTCGTTGCTCAGTACGTTGGGTGCTCAGTGCTCAGGGTCCTGGCTGCTCAGTGCTCAGGGTGCTGGGTGCTCAGTGCTCAGGGTGCTTGATGCTCAGTACTCAGGGTGCTGGGTGCTCAGTGCTCAGGGTGCTGGGTGCTCAGTGCTCAGGGTGCTGGGTGCTCAGTGCTCAGGGTGCTGGGTGCTCAGTACTCAGGGTGCTGGGTGCTCAGTACTCGGGGTGCTGGGTGCTCAGTGCTCAGCGTGCTGGGTGCTCAGTACTCAGGGTGCTCGGTGCTCAGTGCTTGGGGTGCTGGGTGCTCAGTACTCAGGGTGCTGGGTGCTCAGTTCTCAGGGTGCTGCGTGCTCAGTGCTCAGGGTGATGGGTGCTCAGTGCTCAGGCCGCTGGGTGCTCAGTGCTCAGGGTGCTGGGTGCTCAGTACTCAGGGTGCTGGGTTCTCAGTACTCAGGGTGCTGGGTGCACAGTGCTAGGGGTGCTGGGTGCTCAGTGCTCGGGGTCTGGGTGCTCAGTACTCAGGGTGCTGGGTGCTCAGTACTCAGGGTGCTGGGTGCTCAGTGCTCAGGGTGCTGGGTGCTCAGTGCTCTGGGTGCTGGGTGCTCAGTGCTCAGGGTGCTGGGTGCTCAGTGCTCAGGGTGCTGGGTGCTCAGGGCTCGGGGTGCTGGGTGCTGAGTGCTCAGGGTGCTGGGTGCTCAGTGCTCGGGGTGCTCGGTGCTCAGTACACAGGGTGCTAGGTGCTCAGTGCTCGGGGTGCTGGGTGCTCAGTGCTCAGTAGTCAGGGTGCTGGGTGCTCAGTGCTCGGGGTGCTGGGTGCTCAGTACTCAGGGTGCTGGGTGCTCAGTGCTCAGGGTGCTGGGTGCTCAGTGCTCAGGGTGCTGGGTGCTCAGTGATCGGGGTGCTGGGTGCTCAGTACTCAGGGTGCTCAGTGCTCGGGGAGCTCGGTGCTCAGTACTCAGGGTGCTGGGTGCTCAGTACTCAGTGCTCGGGGTCCTGGGTGCTCCGTGCTCGGGGTGCTGGGTGCTCAGTGCTCTGGGTGCTTAGTGCTCAGTACTCAGGGTGCTGGGTGCTCAGTACTCAGGGTGCTCAGTGCTCGGGGTGCTGGGTGCTCAGTACTCAGGGTGCTGGGTGCTCAGTACTCAGGGTGCTCAGTGCTCGGGGTGCTGGGTGCTCAGTGCTCAGGGTGATCGGTGCTCAGTACTCAGGATGCTGGGTGCTCAGTACTCAGGGTGCTGGGTGCTCAGTAATCAGGGTGCTGGTTGCTCAGTCCTCAGGGTGCTCAGTGCTCAGGGTGCTGGGTGATCAGTGCTCGGGGTGCTCGGTGCTCAGTACTCAGGGTGCTGAGTGCCCAGTACTCAGGGTGCTGGGTGCTCAGTACTCAGGGTGCTCATTGCTCAGGGTGCTGGGTGCTCAGTACTCAGGGTGCTGGGTGCTCAGTGCTCAGGGTGCTCGGTGCTCAGTACGTTGGGTGCTCAGTACTCAGGGTGCTCGGTGCTCAGTACTCGGGGTGCTGGGTGCTCATTAATCAGGGTGCTGGGTGCTCAGTACTCAGGGTGCTCAGTGCTTGGGGTGCAGGGTGCTCAGTACTCAGGGTGCTCTGTGCTTGGGGTGCTGGGTGCTCAGTACTCAGGGTGCTGGGTGCTCAGTGCTCAGGGTGTTGGGTGCTCAGTACTCAGGGTGCTGGGTGCTCAGTACTCAGGGTGCTGGGTGCTCAGTGCTCGGGGTGCTGGGTGCTCAGTGCTCGTTGTGCTGGGTGCTCAGTGCTCAGGGTGCTGGGTGCTCAGTGCTCAGGGTGCTGGGTGCTCAGTGCTCGGGGTGCTGGGTGCTCAGTGCTCGGGGTGCTTGGTGCTCAGTGCTCGGGGTGCTGGGTTCTCAGTGCTCGGTGTGCTGGGTGCTCGGTGCTCGGGGTGCTGGGTGCTTAGTGCTCGGGGTGCCCGGTGCTCAGTACTCGGGGTTCTGGGTGCTCAGTGCTCAGGGTACTCGGTGCTCAGTACGTTGGGTGCTCAGTACTCAGGGTGCTGGGTGCTCAGTGCTCAGGGTGCTAGGTGCTCAGTGCTCAGGGTGCTGGGTGCTCAGTGCTCAGGGTGCTGGGTGCTCAGTGCTCAGGGTGCTGGGTGCTCGGTGCTCTGGGTGCTGGGTGCTTAGTGCTCGGGGTGCCCGGTGCTCAGTACTCGGGGTGCTCAGTGCTCAGTACTCAGGGTGCTGGCTGCTCAGTGCTCAGGGTGCTGGGTGCTCAGTACTCAGGGTGCTGGGTGCTCGGTGCTCAGTACGCAGTGTGCTCAGTACTCAGGGTGCTGGGTGCTCAGTACTCAGGGTGCTCGGTGCTCAGTGCTCAGGGTGCTAGGTGCTCGGTGCTCGGGGTGCTGGGTGCTTAGTGCTCGGGTTGCTGGGTGCTCAGTACTCAGGGTGCTGGGTGCTAAGTGCTCAGTACTCAGGGTGCTGGGTGCTCAGTGCTCAGGGTTCTGGGTGCTCAGTGCTCAGGGTGCTGGGTGCTCGGAGCTCGGGGTGCTGGGTGCTTAGTGCTCGGGTTGCTGGGTGCTCAGTACTCAGGGTGCTGGGTGCTCAGTACTCAGGGTGCTGGGTGCTCAGTGCTCAGGGTGCTGGGTGCTCGGTGCTCGGGGTGCAGGGTGCTTAGTGCTCGGGTTGCTGGGTGCACAGTACTCAGGGTGCTGGGTGCTCAGTGCTCGGGGTGCTGGGTGCTCAGTGCTCAGTACTCAGGGTGCTGTGTGCTCAGTGCTCAGGGTGCTGTGTGTTCAGTTCTCAGGGTGCTGGGTGCTCAGTACTCAGGCTGCTGGGTGCTCAGTGCTCAGGGTGCTGGGTGCTCGGTGCTCGGGGTGCTGGGTGTTTAGTGCTCGGGTTGCTGGGTGCTCAGTACTCAGGGTGCTGGGTGCTCAGTGCTCGGGGTGCTTAGTGTTCAGTACTCAGGGTACTGGGTGCTCAGTACTCAGGGTGCTCAGTGCTCGGGGTGCTGGGTGCTCAGTACTCAGGGTGCTGGGTGCTCAGTACTCAGGGTGCTCAGTGCTCAGGGTGCTGGGTGATCACTGCTCGGGGTGCTCGGTGCTCAGTACTCAGGGTGCTGAGTGCTCAGTACTCAGGGTGCTGGGTGCTCAGTACTCAGGGTGCTGGGTGATCAGTGCTCGGGGTGCTGGGTGCTCAGTGCTCAGGGTGCTCAGTGCTCAGTACTCAGGGTGCTCAGTGCTCAGTACTCAGGGTGCTGGGTGCTCAGTGCTCAGGGTGCTGGGTGCTCAGTACTCAGGGTGCTGGGTGCTCGGTGCTCAGTACGCTGGGTGCTCAGTACTCAGGGTGCTGGGTGCTCAGTACTCACGGTGCTGTGTGCTCAGTGCTCGGGGTGCTGGGTGCTCAGTACTCAGGGTGCTGGGTGCTCAGTGCTCGGGGTGCTCGGTGCTCAGTACGCTGGGTGCTCAGTACTCAGGGTGCTGGGTGCTCAGTACTCAGGGTGCTGGGTGCTTAGTACTCAGGCTGCTGGGTGCTCAGTGCTCAGGGTGCTGGGTGCTCAGTGCTCAGTACTCAGGGTGCTGGGTGCTCAGTGCTCAGGGTGCTGGGTGCTTGGTGCTCGGGTGCTGGGTGCTTAGTGCTCGGGGTGCTGGGTGCTCAGTACTCAGGGTGCTGGTTGGTCAGTACTCACGATGCTGGGTGCTCAGTACTCGGGGTGCTGGGTGCTCACTACTCAGTGTGCTGGGTGCTCAGTACACAGGGTGCTCGGTGCTCAGTGCTTGGGGTGCTGGGTGCTCAGTACTCAGGGTGCTGGGTGCTCAGTGCTCAGGGTGCTGCGTTCTCAGTGCTCAGGGTGCTGTGTGATCAGTACTCAGTGCTCAGGATGCTGGGTGCTCAGTGCTCGGGCTGCTGGGTGCTCAGTGCTCAGGGTGCTGGGTGCTCAGTACTCAGGGTGCTGGGTGCTCAGTGCTCAGGGTGCTCGGTGCTCAGTACGTTGGGTGCTCAGTACTCAGGGTGCTCGGTGCTCAGTACTCGGGGTGCTGGGTGCTCATTAATCAGGGTGCTGGGTGCTCAGTACTCAGGGTGCTCATTGCTCAGGGTGCTGGGTGCTCAGTACTCAGGGTGCTGGGTGCTCAGTGCTCAGGGTGCTCGGTGCTCAGTACGTTGGGTGCTCAGTACTCAGGGTGCTCGGTGCTCAGTACTCGGGGTGCTGGGTGCTCATTAATCAGGGTGCTGGGTGCTCAGTACTCAGGGTGCTCAGTGCTTGGGGTGCAGGGTGCTCAGTACTCAGGGTGCTCTGTGCTTGGGGTGCTGGGCGCTCAGTACTCAGGGTGCTGGGTGCTCAGTGCTCAGGGTGTTGGGTGCTCAGTACTCAGGGTGCTGGGTGCTCAGTACTCAGGGTGCTGGGTGCTCAGTGCTCGGGGTGCTGGGTGCTCAGTGCTCGGGGTGCTGGGTGCTCAGTGCTCGGGGTGCTCGGTGCTCAGTGCTCGGGGTGCTGGGTGCTCAGTGCTCAGTACTCAGGGTGCTGGGTGCTCAGTGCTCAGGTTGCTGGGTGCTCGGTGCTCAGTACGCTGGGTTCTCAGTACTCAGGGTGCTGGATGCTCAGTACTCAGGGTGCTCGGTGCTCAGTACTCAGGGTGCTGGGTGCTCAGTGCTCGGGGTGCTGGGTGCTCAGTACTCAGGGTGCTGGGTGCTCAGTGCTCAGGGTGCTGGGTGCTCAGTGCTCGGGGTGCTCAGTGCTAAGTACTCAGGGTGCTGGGTGCTCAGTACTCAGGGTGCTGGGTGCTCAGTACTCAGAGTGCTGGGTGCTCAGTGCTCGTAGTGCTGGGTGCTCAGTGCTCAGGGTGCTCAGTGCTCAGTACTCAGGGTGCTGGGTGCTCATTACTCAGGGTGCTGGGTGCTCAGTGCTCGGGGTGCTGGGTGCTCAGTACTCAGGGTGCTGGGTGCTCAGTGCTCAGGGTGCTCGGTGCTCAGTACTCATGTTGCTGGGTGCTCATTCTCAGGGTGCTGGGTGCTCAGTACTCAGGTTGCTCAGTACTCTGGGTGCTCGGTGCTCAGTACTCATGGTGCTGGCTGCTCAGTACTCAGGGTGCTCGGTGCTCAGTTCTCAGGGTGCTCGGTGCTCAGTGTTTGGTGTGCTGGGTGCTCAGTACTCAGGGTGCTGGGTGCTCAGTGCTCATGGTGCTCGGTGCTCAGTGCTCTGGGTGCTGGGTGCTCAGTACTCAGTGCTCAGGTTGCTGGGTGCTCAGTGCTCAGGGTGCTGGGTGCTCAGTGCTCAGGGAGCTCAGTGCTCAGTGCTCAGTACTTAGGGTGCTGGGTGCTCAGTACTCAGGGTGTTGGGTGCTCAGTGCTCGGAGTGCCCGGTGCTCAGTGCTCGGGGTGCTCGGTGCTCAGTACTCAGGGTGCTGGGTGCTCAGTACTCACGGTGCTGGGTGCTCAGTGCTCGGGGTGCTGGGTGCTCAGTGCTCGGGGGTGCTGGGTGCTCAGTGCTCGGGGTGCTGGGTGCTCAGTACTCAGGGTGCTCAGCGCTCAGTACTCAGGGTGCTGGGTGCTCAGTGCTCGGGGTGCTCGTTGCTCAGTACGTTGGGTGCTCAGTGCTCAGGGTGCTGGCTGCTCAGTGCTCAGGGTGCTGGGTGCTCAGTGCTCAGGGTGCTTGATGCTCAGTACTCAGGGTGCTGGGTGCTCAGTGCTCAGGGTGCTGGGTGCTCAGTGCTCAGGGTGCTGGGTGCTCAGTGCTCAGGGTGCTGGGTGCTCAGTACTCAGGGTGCTGGGTGCTCAGTACTCGGGGTGCTGGGTGCTCAGTGCTCAGCGTGCTGGGTGCTCAGTACTCAGGGTGCTCGGTGCTCAGTGCTTGGGGTGCTGGGTGCTCAGTACTCAGGGTGCTGGGTGCTCAGTTCTCAGGGTGCTGCGTGCTCAGTGCTCAGGGTGATGGGTGCTCAGTACTCAGTGCTCAGGATGCTGGGTGCTCAGTGCTCGGGCCGCTGGGTGCTCAGTGCTCAGGGTGCTGGGTGCTCAGTACTCAGGGTGCTGGGTTCTCAGTACTCAGGGTGCTGGGTGCACAGTGCTAGGGGTGCTGGGTGCTCAGTGCTCGGGGTCTGGGTGCTCAGTACTCAGGGTGCTGGGTGCTCAGTACTCAGGGTGCTGGGTGCTCAGTGCTCAGGGTGCTGGGTGCTCAGTGCTCTGGGTGCTGGGTGCTCAGTGCTCAGGGTGCTGGGTGCTCAGTGCTCAGGGTGCTGGGTGCTCAGTGCTCGGGGTGCTGGGTGCTGAGTGCTCAGGGTGCTGGGTGCTCAGTGCTCAGGGTGCTCGGTGCTCAGTACACAGGGTGCTAGGTGCTCAGTGCTCGGGGTGCTGGGTGCTCAGTGCTCAGTACTCAGGGTGCTGGGTGCTCAGTGCTCGGGGTGCTGGGTGCTCAGTACTCAGGGTGCTGGGTGCTCAGTGCTCAGGGTGCTGGGTGCTCAGTGCTCAGGGTGCTGGGTGCTCAGTGATCGGGGTGCTGGGTGCTCAGTACTCAGGGTGCTCAGTGCTCGGGGAGCTCGGTGCTCAGTACTCAGGGTGCTGGGTGCTCAGTACTCAGTGCTCGGGGTCCTGGGTGCTCCGTGCTCGGGGTGCTGGGTGCTCAGTGCTCTGGGTGCTTAGTGCTCAGTACTCAGGGTGCTGGGTGCTCAGTACTCAGGTGCTCAGTGCTCGGGGTGCTGGGTGCTCAGTACTCAGGGTGCTGGGTGCTCAGTACTCAGGGTGCTCAGTGCTCGGGGTGCTGGGTGCTCAGTGCTCAGGGTGATCGGTGCTCAGTACTCAGGATGCTGGGTGCTCAGTACTCAGGGTGCTGGGTGCTCAGTACTCAGGGTGCTGGTTGCTCAGTCCTCAGGGTGCTCAGTGCTCAGGGTGCTGGGTGATCAGTGCTCGGGGTGCTCGGTGCTCAGTACTCAGGGTGCTGAGTGCCCAGTACTCAGGGTGCTGGGTGCTCAGTACTCAGGGTGCTCATTGCTCAGGGTGCTGGGTGCTCAGTACTCAGGGTGCTGGGTGCTCAGTGCTCAGGGTGCTCGGTGCTCAGTACGTTGGGTGCTCAGTACTCAGGGTGCTCGGTGCTCAGTACTCGGGGTGCTGGGTGCTCATTAATCAGGGTGCTGGGTGCTCAGTACTCAGGGTGCTCAGTGCTTGGGGTGCAGGGTGCTCAGTACTCAGGGTGCTCTGTGCTTGGGGTGCTGGGTGCTCAGTACTCAGGGTGCTGGGTGCTCAGTGCTCAGGGTGTTGGGTGCTCAGTACTCAGGGTGCTGGGTGCTCAGTACTCAGGGTGCTGGGTGCTCAGTGCTCGGGGTGCTGGGTGCTCAGTGCTCGGGGTGCTGGGTGCTCAGTGCTCGGGGTGCTGGGTGCTCAGTGCTCAGGGTGCTGTGTGCTCAGTGCTCGGGGTGCTGGGTGCTCAGTGCTCGGGGTGCTTGGTGCTCAGTGCTCGGGGTGCTGGGTTCTCAGTGCTCGGTGTGCTGGGTGCTCGGTGCTCGGGGTGCTGGGTGCTTAGTGCTCGGGGTGCCCGGTGCTCAGTACTCGGGGTTCTGGGTGCTCAGTGCTCAGGGTACTCGGTGCTCAGTACGTTGGGTGCTCAGTACTCAGGGTGCTGGGTGCTCAGTGCTCTGGGTGCTAGGTGCTCAGTGCTCAGGGTGCTGGGTGCTCAGTGCTCAGGGTGCTGGGTGCTCAGTGCTCAGGGTGCTGGGTGCTCGGTGCTCTGGGTGCTGGGTGCTTAGTGCTCGGGGTGCCCGGTGCTCAGTACTCGGGGTGCTCAGTGCTCAGTACTCAGGGTGCTGGGTGCTCAGTGCTCAGGGTGCTGGGTGCTCAGTACTCAGGGTGCTGGGTTCTCGGTGCTCAGTACGCAGTGTGCTCAGTACTCAGGGTGCTGGGTGCTCAGTACTCAGGGTGCTCGGTGCTCAGTGCTCAGGGTGCTAGGTGCTCGGTGCTCGGGGTGCTGGGTGCTTAGTGCTCGGGTTGCTGGGTGCTCAGTACTCAGGGTGCTGGGTGCTAAGTGCTCAGTACTCAGGGTGCTGGGTTCTCAGTGCTCAGGGTTCTGGGTGCTCAGTGCTCAGGGTGCTGGGTGCTCGGAGCTCGGGGTGCTGGGTGCTTAGTGCTCGGGTTGCTGGGTGCTCAGTACTCAGGGTGCTGGGTGCTCAGTACTCAGGGTGCTGGGTGCTCAGTGCTCAGGGTGCTGGGTGCTCGGTGCTCGGGGTGCAGGGTGCTTAGTGCTCGGGTTGCTGGGTGCTCAGTACTCAGGGTGCTGGGTGCTCAGTGCTCGGGGTGCTGGGTGCTCAGTGCTCAGTACTCAGGGTGCTGTGTGCTCAGTGCTCAGGGTGCTGTGTGTTCAGTTCTCAGGGTGCTGGGTGCTCAGTACTCAGGGTGCTGGGTGCTCAGTACTCAGGGTGCTGGGTGCTCAGTGCTCAGGGTGCTGGGTGCTCGGTGCTCGGGGTGCTGGGTGTTTAGTGCTCGGGTTGCTGGGTGCTCAGTACTCAGGGTGCTGGGTGCTCAGTGCTCGGGGTGCTGGGTGCTCAGTGCTCAGTACTCAGGGTGCTGGGTGCTCAGTGCTCAGGGTGCTGTGTGCTCAGTGCTCAGGGTGCTGGGTACTCAGTGCTCAGGTTGCTGGGTGCTCAGTACTCAGGGTGCTGGGTGCTCAGTACTCAGGGTGCTGGGTGCTCTGTGCTCGGGGTGCTGGGTGCTCAGTGCTCGCGGTGCTGGGTGCTCAGTGCTCAGGGTGCTCGGTGCTCAGTACTCAGGGTGCTGGGTGCTCAGTGCTCGAGGTGCTCAGTACTCAGGGTGCTGTGTGTTCAGTGCTCAGTGTGCTGGGTGCTCAGTACTCAGGGTGCTCGGTGCTTAGTACTCAGGGTGCTGGGTGCTCAGTACTCCTGGTGCTGGGTGCTCAGTGCTCGGGGTTCTCGGTGCTCAGTGCTGAAGGTGCTGGGTGCTCAGTACTCAGCGTGCTCATTGCTCAGGGTGCTGGGTGCTCAGTACTCAGGGTGCTGGGTGCTCAGTGCTCAGGGTGCTCGGTGCTCAGTACGTTGGGTGCTCAGTACTCAGGGTGCTTGGTGCTCAGTACTCGGGGTGCTGGGTGCTCATTAATCAGGGTGATGGGTGCTCAGTAATCAGGGTGCTCAGTGCTTGGGGTTCAGGGTGCTCAGTACTCAGGGTGTTCTGTGCTTGGGGTGCTGGGTGCTCAGTTCTCAGGGTGCTGGGTGCTCAATGCTCAGGGTGTTGGGTGCTCAGTA